>NC_069720.1:21418034-21595534 GCF_027358585.1 Pangasianodon hypophthalmus
AACAAAATGTCACATCACACTTACAACGATATCAAACATTTTATACAAAACATTACCTTCCAAGGCCAGCTACACAGTGAACAGCAATGCAGCAGCCTGGCTCCTCTCTAAACTTAATCCTCAGCAGATTCAACCAGTCGTCAACAATCTGGTTAGAAGGAGGAGCTCCATCATCAAATGGCCAATCCTGCAGGTTTTATGAGAGACATCGAGGAAAAGGTATTTGGTTTTGGAATATTTCCACTGCATTCATCTTTCATTTGAAGCAGTAATGTATAGTGGATATTAAAAGTCTACACTTTCCTGTTGAAACGGCAGGTTTTTGTGATGGAAAAAAAAAAAATGAAACTAAGTTAAACCATGTCGGAACCTTTTTCACCTTTATTGTGAAATTGCAACATATAATTAAAGCTGCAAGCAGCATTTCTGGGGGCCAAGCACCGAGACTCAATGAGCCGCACATTCACAGACATGATACAACTGTTGCCTCAGCAATCACAGGAAATCAGAGTCATAGCTTTAGGCAAAGGGATTCAAGAGTGATTTGTAGTTTCACTCATGATGTGTATGTTTTGACCACGGACAGTGGTGGAATTCACTGACTGTAGGAAAGGTCTAGATGAACAAATGGGCAGCAGGGTGGCACTGCTGCTGCAGCTGCCTCTACTGCTGTGACCTGTGGAGTTGCCTGTTACTACTTTGACCTGTGGTTGTGCGCGGTACTGCTCTGACCTAAAATTTTTTTCTTCTTGCAGTTTAAAAACAACTAAGGTATTTATGTTTTTTTCTCATCAGTCTGGGCCTTCCCCCCCACTTTGTGCAATTATCTGCACCAAACTTGTATCTGTCTTATATTGTGTTTGTTTTTTTTATTGAAAATTGCTCAATAAAAACGCTATTTGATAGTAAACCCTGTCAGTCATGTGCTGTCTTTATAGCACATTGAACAGCTAGAATGACAGTGGACAGTTGTTTAGAAAGGTCTCAAGATGAGGTGAGCCAAATGTGGTGAAGATGTCACACCAGATAGAAGATAGATAGAAGCATTTTCGTCATGTTATTGTAACTTTTGACCAGTAAGTGACACGGTCATGAAATTTGTTGCATAGCCTCAGGGTATGGTCCTGAAGATGCCGATAATGTTTTGTGTCAGTGTGTCAAGTCGTTGCTGAGCTACAGCCTCACTTCCTGTTTGGCAGCTTCGCTGTCAGACTCGTTGGCCCATTCCAGACAAGCCATTTAGAATATCAACATTCTTTTGATAAATTTTGTCCAGGCTGGTCTGACGATGATGTATGCCAAATTTGTTGTTAACTGGACATAATTTGTAGGAGGAGTAGCAAAAAAAAAAGTTTTTGACAAAATCCAAGATGGTCGACAGGAAGCACACTTGAATTTCAGATCTTGGTGTGCGTTCACTTCTGCATACTTCAGGGAATTATAGGAGAAAAGAACTTTGAATTTAGCCCAAATTCTTCAAATGATATAAGGAAAAAATGAAAGGTTTTACAGTTCTTGACCACAGTCACGAAACTTCAAGGGTAAATTCAGGGCGTGGTCCTGAAGATACTTATCAAGTTTCATGATGAGACATAGATGCATTGCTGAGATACACCCTCACATCCTGTTTTTTACATTTGCCAGCGCATTACAGGAGAACAGTTTGGAATATCAGTATTCCTTTGAAAACCTTCGTTCAGACAGGGCTCAAGATGATGTGAGCCAAATCTGGTGAAGATTGGACAAAATTTGGAGGAGGAGGAGCAAAAATGGCAGTTAGATGTAAGCATTTTTTTCATGTTATTGTAACTTCTGACCAGTACGTGACGTTGGCATGAAATTTGTTGCATAGCCTCAGGTTATCGTCCTGAAGATGCCTACAAAGACATCATAGTGTGCGATGCACTCGTCTCGACCCAGGGAATCCCCGTTATGACCATAAATGTACTTACAAATTATGCCCAAATTTGAACTGATGGTGGCACTACAGTGTTGGCAGCACTCGGCCCAAATCTGCTCAGAATGTTCCTCAGACCCTTCCCAATCAGTGTGCCAAATTTCAAACTTTTTACCAGATGGTTCTATGGGCTGTCATAGACACCATAGCCAGAGGAAGAAGAAGAAGAAGAAAGGGTAGAGTAACGACTGGGTACCTATGCACCGTTGGTGCTTGGCCCCCTAAAAATCAAGTGACAAAACAACCAGAAATGTTTTAGGGAAAAAAAGAAAAACAAAAAACTTCCAATACCCAGCTTGCATAAGTGTGCACACCCTTTTATAATTGGGAATGTGGCAGTGTTCAGAATCAACCAATCACATTCAAACTCGTGTTAAATACTAATTAGTATACACCTTCCGTCAATTAAAGTGTCAGATTAGCCCCAAATAAAGTATAGCTGTTCCTATAGGATTTTCCTGGCATCTTCTTGGTAATATCCAACTGGAAAAGCCACAGGCCTCAACTGTTGAAAAATATTAGGACAGGGTTACAAAAAAGTTCCAAGGCATTGGATATACCACGGAACACTGTAAGGACAATAAACAAAAAGTGGAGAAAATATGGCACAACAGTGACATTATTAAGAACAAGATGTTCCTCTAAAATTGATGAGAAGACCAGGAGAAAACTGGTCAGGGAGGCTGCCAAGATGCCTACAGCAACATTAAAAGAATTGCAGCAATTTCTGAGAAGTACTGGTTGCTCCCTACATGTGATACCAAAAGATACTTGGCACAAAAAGAAAAAGAAAAAGAAAAAAAAAAAAAAAAAACACAGCACATCTCCGAAAGAACACCATCCCCATGGTGAAGCATGGAGGCAGCAGCATTATGCTTTGGGGCTGCTTTTCTTCAGCAGGAAGTGGATTTTTAATCAGGATGGAGGGAATCATGAACAGCTCCAAATACCAGTCAACCATAAGGCTTCTGCTAAAACACTTAAGATGATGAGGAGCTTCACTTTTCAGCATGACAACGACCCAAAGCACACCCACAAATCAACAAAGGAATGGCTTCACCAAAACAAGATCAAGATTTTGGAATGGCTCAGCCAGAGTCCAGATCTAAATCCAATCAATAATCCGTGGGGGACTTGAAGAGGGCTGTACAGGAGATGCCCTCACAATTTGTTTGACAGAGTTAGAATGTTTTTGCAAGGAAGAACAGCAAAATACTTCTGGGTCAAGATGGTCACTGACTGACTCTTACCCAAAAAGAATTAAAGAAAAAGAAAAAATCTAAAGGTGCTGCAACTACGTTTTAGTTGTATGTGTGTTCACGCTTATGCAACCCGGTTATTGTACAGCTTTAATTTTTTTTCTCTAAAATAATTCTTATTGTTTTTCGCTTCAATTTATAGGTTGCAATTTCACAATAAAGGCAGAAAACCTGCTGCCAATTTATCTTGGTTTCATTCCTTTTTTTTTTTTTTACTTTACACATCACAAAAACCTGGCATTTTAACAGGGGTGTGTAGACTTTTAATATCCACTGTAGCATAATCCATAGCGCTGCTTTTCGCTGTTATGCCCGTAACTACACCTTTCACTGGACTTACCAGAACCTGAATGCCCTCTTTGGCCACCAAGTTGGCATCATACGTCGCCTCACACACTCTAACAACTGTTGTCACACCATACTTCTTTAGTTCCTGTTGAAGAACCAGCGTGAGAATGAAGAATGGTTTAGTTGCAGGAAAAGTAGGAAAAAAGACAAACACAAATTTCATAAACCAGCAGCCTCACAACTGAGCGTTTTGGCAGAGGTTCCCAATAATCTCTGTTAAGGAACATAGTGCCCTTTTCCAACAGCTAACTTTAGAGTATGAAAATGATAAATAGTAGGTTCTGACCAGCATTTAAGGGCAACCTCAACCAAAACCTACATTTAACAAATGTGCAAAGTACATTGCTTAAAAAGGCTCACCTCAATGAATTTGTTTAAGGTGGCATTGGTAGGATTGTGGGTGATGAGGAACCTCATGTTTTTATATGTGATCTCCACAGGGGCAGGTCTATTCATACGAGCCATTGCTGACAATGAAAAACTGATAGAAATATACAAAAATGGAAGGAAACTTCACCAACCCCCCAAAAAAACAAAAAATCTGCAGAAAATCAGGGGAAAAGGGTGGGAAAAGAGCAAATAGAAAGAAACAAAGAAAATTAACTGATGAAAAAAATTATAAATTAAAAAAAAAGGCTGGTCCTCGGGTGAGCAAGGAGACGGAGGGCCAACGAGGGCAGTGCACTTCTGGAGATTTTTTACCCCATCCAGACTGGTCTGGCTGCTGTGGACGCCCCGCTCTCCGTGTCCAATCCTGCCAACGTTAACGCACTCACACAAGTCTCTCTTCCAGTGAGGTAGCAAGGCTCGCCGTTCACTTGTCTGCATATACGCCGTGCTGAGCCTGGCAGTAGTCTCCACTGCCCTTCAGAAACTCCATAAATGTGTGACCCAATACACCACAGAACTGCTGTAATGGCACAAAGCAGACAGATGGAGGGATCACACAGAGGCAAAAAAATAAGGTGATGCTGTATACACGGGGAATATGTCCACCGTCCCGACATCCTCTAAACGTCAAGGCTGTATGCGGTTGTGAAAACATGTAATCGGTCCTAAACGTACTTGCTGTTTGAGTCTGTCCAGACTCCCCTTGTGAGAAATCTCTGTCTGACCAGCTACCAAAACACAAGCCAAACTGGTAGACCATCTTTTCTCAGCTGGTAGAAAGGAAACAGTTTCTGAATTACTGCTAGATCACAGACAAGTTGTTTTTAAGAAAATAACAGCAATGAGATAACTAGAAAACCTCAAGCTTTTATTATTCAGTTTAGTCAAAATGGCAAAGATGGTCAGTCACCTAGGCTTATTTTTGGTACCTGGTCAGACTAAGAGATTTTTCAGCAAGAACTTGCAGTGTGTGTGTGTGTGTGTGTGTGTGTGTGTGTGTTATCATGTCCATTCAGTTAGATTTAAACCAGTTCAGTTCCTGAGCTAACTTTAACCATCTGGATCATCAATTACAGGATCTGCATCTCGGGCTAGAGGTTTCTGAGATTAGATTTAGGCTTTATAAGCAGTCAGCTCAGCTTTAGGCTTATAAAAGCCCCACACAAAGGCCACAGCTAGTCAGAGAGCTCATAAAGAAACAGGACTCTGAGACGGATGATGTGAATGCGGGGAAAAAAAAGCTGGCTAGCTTACAACCTGGGGCCCAACGCCATTGACCTGGAAATGTCTGTGCATTTCTGTCAGCGTTTTAACCCTAACTAAACCCTTAACCTTAACTGTAACCACATGTAAATAGTTTAAAAAGAGAAATGTTCTCTAGGCATACAACAAACATCTGAAGTTTCAGTCAAACCCACTCCTCCGCTTTGCTAGCTACTTAGCTACAGCATAAAGCTAACCAGGTGACACACCGCGGTTGTCGCAAACAGCTAAGAAATAATACTAAATATTCAGCATGATAAAAGGCATCCGAGAATTAGTAGAAAGGAATATATGACCAATAATTTGAGGCAAAGCTCTCGTCTGTTCAGGTCACTACTGCTAACAAGCCGGGCTAGCTAGCTAGCTTCCTGGCTAGGACAATGACCTCGTTTTGAAATCAGTTCCACAAAAATATATAAAAAAAAAAACAAACAAAATATACACACAAATGGACGCGGTAGAATTTCCAAAAATGTATTTTACTTACTGGAATATGCTTACTCATTGAAGATTGTAGCTTAACCATAAAGCCGGTCCGTAGAAAGAGGTAAAATATCTGAAGTGGGTTTCCACCATACAGCCGCGGCGGCAGTGTCGTGTCTGAATGAGCGGCTCGCGAGGACCAGGCAGCCTGCAGCAGCCGCGCCCTGAGAGCGGAGCGCGCGCGCGTCACGAGGAGAAAACCAGGTCACCATCATCATCATCATCATCATCACAATAATCATCATCACAATCACCATCATCATCATCACAATAATCATCATCACAATCATCATCATCATCATCACCATCATTATCATTACCATCATTACCACCATCATCATCATCATCATTATCATTACCATCATTACCATCATTACCACCATCATCATCATCATTAACATCATCATCATCATCATTAACATCATCACAATCATCATCATTACCATCATCATCATTACCATCATCACCACCATCATCATCATCATCATTAACATCATCACAATCATCATTATCATTACCATCATCACCACCATCATCATCATCATTACCATCATCATTAACATCATCACAATCATCATCATCAACACCATCACAATCATCATCATCACCATCATCATCACAATCATTATCATCACAATCATCATCATCATTACCATCATCATCATCATCATTACCATCATCATCACAATAATCATCATCACAATCATCATCATCACCACCATCATCATCATTACCATCATCATCATCATCATCATCATTAACATCATCACAATCATCATCATCACCATCATCATCTCAATCAATATCATCATCACAATCATCATCATCATTACCATCATCATCAAAATCATCATCATCATCATCATCATCGCAAATCATCTTCATCACAATCATCAACCTCATCACAACCACCATCACCTTTATCATCATCACCACCACCACAACCATCATCATCATCACCTTCATCACAATCATCATCATCATCATCACCATTATCATCATCATCACCACAGCCTCTTCACTACACAGTCAACACTGCACTTCATTATATTTAATGAATTCTAATTTCTTTATCACGACCAAACTCGTCATTAATTATCAAAATGTTGCCACGACTTGAACAAGAGCATCCTTTAACATCTTAGGAAAATTATCATATAGTCAAAGAAATATCTAAGAAAGTCAGTATTGCAGATAAAAGTTATGACAAACCAAAATACATTTAAGATATTGTGTTAAAACGGTATTTTTTCAAATACATTACAGAATCAGAATAAAGTGATTATTATTCTTAAAAAAATAATAAAATATTTGAGATATTTGTCCCTCACTGTATGCCCAAAAAGTATGTGGACACCTGAACATCACACCCTTATGTGCACCTTCCCCAGACTTCAATACTTGGACTTCAGAGTACTCGTTACATATCTCGAAGGTCTCTTCGTATCTCGTACAGCCAAGGACTCAGTGGCTACGTTTACATGCACATCATTAATCCGACATTAATTGGAATTAGATTCAGATTAAGACAATATTCAGAAAATCCACTGAAAGGAGATATATGCACATGCTCAGTCCGCAAGGAATTGTGGGTGCTAACAGATGCTTAGCTGTAGGCTAGGTATTTAGGGATGGCAACTCAGTCGTACTAACAACAACCATGTATACAGGAATATTCTGAAGCCTGTACGCATATAAATATTGTATACAGAATATGTCTGCAACCCAAATATAGACCCTGAAGGAATCTGATGTGCATGTAAACGTAGCCTAAGACTGTATGCTATATATCAATCGAATGGGCACGGTTTTGCATCCAATCATTAATGTAGAAAAAAACATCATGCCAATTCATTATATGCTGCGGCCTGCTCATGCTATGCAATGTAGTTAGTGCTATAGCTATCCGTGTGCATCTGAAGATGAATAAGCCACCGGGCTGCAGTGACGAACTTGAGTATGAGCGCCCTGGCCCTACCTCAGTAAAATGTTTCAATATGCTGGAGTAAGCATATAAAATGAGGTGTCTCATTTGCCTCATCACAAACCTGATCACAAACCTGATCAGTGTCATTAACCTGGCAGTTTTCAAAGCACTGTACAGTAAATCCCTGGGCTGCGGAGCAAGTCAACCCTGATGTTGACAATAAAACTGTTATGAGACAGGTCTGGAATGTCATTTGCATTGAACCAGGAACATTCGTCAGGCGCATACCTCTCCCAGTCCACAAGGTATAGCATGTGACAATGTTAAGTAATCTCTTTACAAGCTGGTCCACCCTTAATCCTTAGTTGTGAAGGCGGTCCATTTGCCAATGAGTGGGAGGAAGATAAACAGGTTTGAGTAATAATGGACGCAATTCTATATGACTGTGGAAATACTAGGTGGTAAGAGACTGGATTAACTTGGACAAGTATTTTAGAAGGGCCAATGAATCTTGGACTTGTGGTATGGGAGTCTCAGGCAAAGTGGTTGGTGGTTGGAATCCTAAGACTGTAGCCTGGGGAGGTGTGGGAAGAGGAACCAGATGACATGCTTTAGAGAAAGAGTTGCTAATAAGTTTGGTAGTGAATCCTTGTAAAACTGGTAGATCAGTTCTGAGCATTGTGGTATGGGTAGAGGTTCTAAGATACCTACGGGAAGATGGTGGGAAGTTCTAGTTTGTGCACAAGCTGAGCATTCTTTGTCAAAATTCATCACATTGTTGTTCAAATAGGACCATCAGAATCTGTTGGTTACCAGGGAGATGTCTGATGGTGACATTTAATTGTTTATACCATGTACTGCAAGGTGTTGCAGTGGGTAGCATTGCTACCCTGATGCTTCTTTTTTCCCTGAATTGATCCTAGCTTAGGTTACTGGTGTTTTGCATGTTCTCACCATGTCTGCGTGGGTTTCCTCCAGTTTCTCTGGTTTCTTTCCATCTCCCAAAAACATGGTGGTAAGACTGGCTACACTAAATTTCCCCTAGGTGTGAATGAGTGTGGAAATATATGTGTGCATAGTGCTTTTCCATGGAAGCTTAGACACACTGTGAACCTGACCAGGAAAAAGTAGACAATGAAGATGAATAAATGAATAATATTTGACGGTAAATGTCTGTCTAATCAAAAGACAACTCATTACATACACATATTACAAAAGCATGGAATTGGCTGTGCATTATGCAGCCTACATTATGGACTAGGCAAAGCTTCTGTATCCTTTCTCTCTCATGTAGTGTGTTTCTAGAAATTTGATAAAGCGTGCTTAATAGCCTCTACAAAAGCTGATGCACAGCAGTTTTGCACAGCAGTTTCTGACCTATACAATAGCCCAGTGAACAGCCTGGATTTGTCTGCATTTGACCAAGCTTGCAGGATAGTTCAGTCACAGGTTATTACTCATGTAAACCACTTTGAGCACATGGTGAGCACAAAGGAATTGTGCAATCTGTCAGCATTGTACCTGTTGTCTATAAAAGATGTACTCAGCCATAGCTCTTGTTTCAACTTGGGGCTCATGAATTTTCAAACTATAGGCATTAAAGGCTCGAGGAACAAGTAACAATTCAGAAGGATCTACAGAGAAAAGGTACAATTATTTCTTTGCAAAAATATTTTGGTTCCATTTGTGAGTTGAGTTGCTTCAGTTTCTATTTGCAATGTCACATGACTAGGATATTGTATTAGTCTGTGATCTATATATTGTAACAGAAAATATTTGCCACCGCTAAGTAACAAATTTTCTACATGACTACTACTCATTCTCATTAATTTAGGAAACAGCCTTAATGGATTCAGACCAAATAGATGGAGGCAGTCTCAGCCATGGCAAAAAGAAGGGGGTAAGGGAAAGTGGGGAACAAGTAGCCTCTTCAGAATGGGACAGAAGAAGGTTTGATCTGCCCATAGTCCAGACTGATTTATCTGCTCCAAGCCCCACTGACAACTCCACTATAATTTCAATTGGCCCACACTGCTGGCCCACAGTCTCCACTGAATCACAGCCTGATGACTACACTTATACGGATGAATGGAATAGAGAAGGCCACCCAGACAACCTACCTCCAGAGGCAGGTGTTTCTAGTGTTTCTAAACAAACAATGGAGGAACTGAAAAGCCTATTGAGAGAGCGCTCCATACTAAATACAAGAGAGAGAGATGAAGACCAATTAGTTGGTCATCGCCACACTCCTGGACAGAGAATTGACTGTAAACCAGATGACATACCATCCAAGTCCTTCACAACCTTCAAGCCCACTCTAGGGAGTAGTAGAAGAGCAAGAGATAGTGCTTCATCTGACTGGGAATCTGGTGGGTCATTGAAGACTGGTGGGCATACAAACAGGCCCACCAGTTTTAAGTTACCCACTAGTGAAAGAACATACTGGGTCAACACTGGGATATCGCAGACAGGTCAGTGTCCCTTTTGGAGTCCAGTACTTCTTTATAGTGCCTGGCAAACTGGGGATGAATATTAAAGAACAGTTAGAATTTCCTGAAATGTTGGTTGATTTTTGTTTGCTCCATAGATAACAATGAGAATCCACAAACAGAATACCATGGATCCCAAAACTTCATTACAGAGGTTGAACACATAAAGCAGCAGATCAGCCGTGAGAATATAGGCTTTGTTCGCTTTGAAGCCACTGATCTCCATGGTGTATCTAGATCTAAGACAGTCCCTGCTTCCTTATTTCAGGTAAATACTTATCTGACTTCATCCAGCTATGATTCTTTTTTTTTGGTTGATTTCTCAGCATACAATTATTGAATAAACTTTAATAAGCATAGAATAACATTAAAATTATAATAAAAATATTCCACTGTAAAATGAATGGTATTAATTATTACTTTTCAATGGCATCCCAGGAAAAAGCGGTTTATGGTGTGCCTATGCCTAGAAGCTACCTGGAGCTGACACTGAGCCCCAAGGAAAATGAGGTTGATCATCCAATTGCTCCCAATTTCAACAGTGATATTCTTCTGATCCCTGATCTCTCCACCTTTCGAGCCCTTCCCTGGGCTGAGCAGACTGCTCGTATCATTTGTGATCCTTGTACAATCACAGGGATCCCTCTGCGCACTTCTCCTCGCCTGATTGCTAAGCTGATGCTTGCTCAGCTTCAAGCCATGGGATTCTCCATCAATTCTTCTTTCACATATGAATGCTGCATCTTTGGATTACCAGAACGGATAGGCCCCAAGGTTGTATTTTTCCCTGCCACTACTTTACTGAGTAATCATGACATGCCTTTCTTACAGCAACTGGTGAGAGGGATGTACCACATGGGCATCAGTGTGGATAGCTTTGCATCTGCCAGTGGTCCAGGACAGATGGAAATCTGCTTCAAGCCTAAATTTGGAATTGAAGCTGTTGACAGTGCCTTCACCTTTCGTACTGGAATTAAAGAAATGGCCAGGAAGTATGACTATTTTGCCACCTTCCTTACTGATGACACCATCTACAATTCTGGCTGCCTGTCCCACAGCCTATGGGATGCCAATGGCAGGAGAAATCTTTTCTATTCAGGCACTAGCGAGATATCCGAGATTGGCAAGAAATGGCTTGGAGGGCTTCTCCACCACTCACCAGCTCTAAGCTGCCTAATGGCACCAGGGATAGGCTGCCGCACTCAGCTTTCCAAAGGCAGTATTTCAAAGAGCACATTCAATGCCACTTGTGGCTGCAATGACAACAGTTGTGCTTTTAATGTTAAGGTTCACGGTGGGCGGGAGACCCACATTGAGAACAAGCTTGGCTCAGCAATGGCAAACCCTTACATAGTCTTGGCAGCTACCATTGCAGCCGGATTGGATGGTATCAAGCGTGACCTCTGTGCAGAACTTTACAAAGCTCCAGTGCAGCAAAAACAGTTTGCCATACCTGTTAAACTGGAGGATGCCTTAGTGGCCCTGGGAGAAGACAGTGTGATCTGTGGGGCACTGGGTGAGCCATTTGTGTATTATTTCATTGCCATGAAACGCCTAGAGATTGAGACACAGGAGACTGATACAGACAGGAACAAAAACCTGGAATACTTCATCTAGATATAATTTCAGAAGTCAGGTAGAATATAATGCAAAAATCACTTCTGAGGAACATAAAGGGATAGGGGTAATGGAGAGGTAGTTTTGTCTAGGTCTTACACCTTTTATGGGTCTGTGTCTGGGACTACCAAGACACTGGAAAACGACCTTGTCATCTTCGAAATGTGCCATCGTTTCATTTGAACAACCCACAAAAACCTGCACATTCACATATTACTACTTCATTTTTATTACCTCATCCCACATTAGAAGAATGGACAAGCAAATAGCTAAAAAACCTATTTTTCTTAAAAACTGTGAATGTTTCAGACCTTCAAAACTGAATTTCAACCCATTTTCAAAAGCCTATGAAGAGCCTTTATATAAAATGAAAAAAAGTTAAATTCTTACCTTAATGATAAAGCAAAACTTTATGATAGTATTTTATGAAAGTATTTATTTTCTTTGAACCCTCGACCCAGGCTACACTACTCAACGGGATGTTACAAATAAATGTTTTTACTTTCACATATAAAGATGGGTTTACTATGTATGTCTTGAGCTGTTTTCATCCTGCATATTTTCATCTGTTATGCATTATAGGACAACCTTCTAAATATTTTACCCTTTTTAATCTGAAACCATAAGACAAAAATATGTGCAAAAGAAAAAAAAAACATCCCTCCCAACAGGTTGCCTTTAACAGGTTGCCTTTAACCTGTTGGAAGGGACGTTTTTTCTTCTGCGCATCTACTGGCTAAGCAAAATGTCATCTTTTTCATGACGTTTTTCCCCGAGGACCATTTTCTGAAGACACCCCCGTTGTAAGATATAAAACACAACTATGACTGATTCTTGATTTCTGATACAAAACTTTAAAACTCAGCAAAGGCAAAATAAACAGCAATAGCAAAATAACTGGAAATGCAACAGATGGAAGTTGATCACTGTTTTTATTGCCAAAACAAAGCATTACAGAGCTACAGAATGAGAGTTTCATGGTGATGCCATTCACAAAGATGGTGGCTGTTTTCAGTGGTTTCAACTTCAGTATCTTTATAATCATAATCTTTTTGGATTAAATGACACATTTCAACACTTCCTTGACTTCCTTGAGTCTGATACTTGAGTTCTAGTTTGATCTAATAAAATCTACACAAGCCCATTTTTGAAAGGTCTCATGCACATAGAACAAAGACTATACTGATTTATAAGCCACCTCTATGAAAATGGCAAACTAACAAGGTTAACTTTTTGTCAATACTCTTTTATTTTGGCCAATAAGTTAGTGATTCATGAACTACTTCTGTGGTCAATTTTTCAAATATTATCAAGCACTATTCCTTTTGCAGTATCAACATCTAAATCATCCACTGGCAGTAACAGCCTTTTGCTTACTTCTTGGTGGGCGTTGGGGACCTCATGAATCTGGGTGGAGTAGGGGACTTGGCACTCCTAGGTGGGGTGGGGGATTTGGGAGCTGGGGTAGGGGACTTTACGGATTGAGGTGGAGTTGGGGTTGGGGATTTAATAGACGGGGGTGGGGTAGGGGTTGGGCTCTTCACGGATGGTGCAGGAGTCTGGGGCTTTGAGGAGGGTGGTGCAGGGGACTTAGGTGCTATGGTGGGTTTTGCCATCTGTCCCAACTTGGGTTCAGGGATCTCCTCACCCTGTTTGTACACACTGACGGTGATCTCCACAAACTCACCGCCATACTTGTTCCGCACGTTGATGCTGTACTTGCCCGAATCATCCACCGTAACGGTTTTAATGGTGAGGCTTGCAAACTTGCCACTCTCGAAAGAGATCTGGTTGTGGTCGTCAGACACAACTTCCTGTTCGTTCTTGAACCAGGTGACCTCGGGCTTGGGCTCACCCCATACTGTACATGTCAAACTCAGGGTCTGAAAAGTTGAGAGGCCACAAAGATATATGGTGAGGGCTGCATGTGACATTTTTTATTTACTTCAAACTTTATTAGGAATGCAAATGATGAAATGCAAAGTGATATTATCCTTTAAGCCTGGGATTAGTTTTACTGAATAACGTACAGGCCAATTAAATATTACCTTATGCTCCATAATGGTGACAACGTCTGGCAGTCCACCCAGTACTCTGCCACGGTCTACAGAGAATAAGATAAGATATTTTGGCATATGCATTCAGCTACATACATTACTCACAGTGTCAAAACTGCTTTAATCATTATATTATTAAAAATGTGAAATATTATTTTTAATAAATTAAAAATATTGTGAGAAACAAACTGTACAATACAGTACAACTACTACATAATAATAGTTTTGTCACTCTGAGTTGTGCTCACTTTTCTCTGCAAATGCTGCGGCCCTGTAAAGAGAAACACAACTCATTAGCAAAAACAGGTAGGTAAATATTGATTAGACAAATAACAGTAAAAATGTATGTTATTGCTGCGTATGACTATTTCACTTACTTGAGTCTTTGGAATTCAGCATAGGCATCATTGTATGCTGTTTTGATAAGAAAAAAAGACATTGATAAACAATAAATCTTTTATGTAATAATAAGGCAAATGAACAAAATAATAGATAGCCAAATACCACAACAACATATTATACTGAGGAAATGAAAATCAAGACAATATAGGCATAAATAGTCACTTAAAGTAAGTAAATTCTAATGCGTGACTTGCCTTGTCCAGAGAGGTCAAAGGAACGGGTGTGGGCAGTTTTGCCATCGTGAATCTCAATGGTGTAATGGCCCTTCTCCCTATCAGTAGGCTCACAAATCTGCATCCAGGCCATTTCAGATGTGCCTCCGATCCTCATCTTCTCTGAAGAGGCGATTTTACTTTCCCTAAAACCCAAAACAAGGGTTTCCCTAAAACTCAACACTACAATCAGAAAATTCAGGCATCAACAGTGATAGCTCTTATTAATAACAGTTATTCACTTGCTCAATGCAATTTAATTTGGCCATTAAATCCTTTAAGAAAACATACACTGATTTCACTGCAGGCATGAACATGTACTGAGAATCCTAGTAAACTGACAGATTAACAGAAAAAGTGAGTACTTGTGGAACCAGCTGGTCTTCATTTCCTCTGTATAGTATTTCATATAGCACTGCAGTCTGATGCCCTCTGGTGTGCACTGCAACATCAGATCAGAGGCAGAAGAGCCTGCAACAACCATGAACCATATTTAGAAGACAGATCCAGGTATATACTTGAGTATATTCTAATTCTCCATACTCATGCTCATTCAGTGAGCAACTTGTGCATTGCATGTGGCCAGAAAGTGATCTGTGCAGCGGCATAGTGATACTGATAGCAATTTTCCTTTTTGTCACAAAACATCCTCAATGGCTTTGAAGTTATATTTACACAAAACTAATGTTGTCTAGCTCCACATATGGATTTGTAAAAACAAAAAACCAAAAATTCCCACACAATTACATGCATTACAATACCAGCTTAATGCAAGTAAATTAAAAGTAAATGAAATAAAATTAATTAAAAATTAATAGGATAAAGGCTTGGTTCTAAAATTCTTCCTTCAGGATTAGTACAGATGTGTGAGTAAAAGCTTTCGAATGCAGTCAGCGTACCAGCAATGTGGGCAATGGCATTGATGATATCCTCAAATACTACATGGAAAAAAAAGGTGATTAGATTATCCATTGAAATATGACAGAAAATGATAAGAAACTGAAAATGTCTAACATATGTAAAAGCATCACCTTGGCCAGAAATGTCATAAACAGAAGTATCCTTTCCACGATCATCACTCAGAACAGCTTTGTAAATGCCCTGGTCTTTTCTGGAAAACTGTGAAATGGATAAAAGTTATGTTCAATCTTTAGGCTAAAACATTAAAAAGGATGGATGGATGGATGGATAGATAGATAGATAGCATCCAGGAAAGAGTTGAGTTCGTTACCAAGGGAATAGGAAGAGCACAGGATCCAGTCATTGGATTGGGTGCGACATCAAGAGTGATTTCTTCATCTTCTTTAAACCAGGTAAACGTGGTGTCTTTCCTTACATTGGCCAACTATAACACAATCACAAAAAAGTCTTTGTGATGCGAGTCCTCTGGTTCAGCAAAGTATGCAAGACAGTGATGACTGTCATTGGATATATTTATGCCACCATGTACAGGCTTCAAATACTATTCATATAAAAACAGATCTTTTACAGCTATTATGTTTGTTTGCTATATTACGTAGGTACATACAGTGGTCCTCTGCTGAAAGTCAGATAAGATTTACCTTGCATACAAGCTTAACAGTGCAGTCATCATCCACATGGAAAGACAGGTACTCTGAGAAATGAGGACCTGAGTAAGAGAAGTAAAAAAGAGATTCATTGTCTATAGACCATATGCAAGGTGAAAATACGCTGCATCAAGTTCCACTCAACAGGAACGTTATCCACATCTATCCACTATTACGCTACTTTGTATTTCTTATGGTACATGGCAATAAACTGCATAGTGGATATATTTACTGTATGCATCATTTATAACCTTGTTTCCTGTGGTGTTCTTTTCTCTGAAATTCAGCCTCCTTCAGTGCAGCCTTGAAGACTGAAACCAAATAAATCACAGTCACTCACTTAAACTGACTAGACCAAGAATTCAATCGTAGCTGGACAATGTGATGTCTCACCATCTCCCACAAGCACCAGGGAGCTTTGGTTCTTGGCTTTTCCATCACTGATCTGAAGGGTATATGTGCCCTCATTGGCCCTGGTGAAGTGCTCAATTACCATCTGAATAACTCCAGTGGAAGCATTGTGGCTAATCTTTTGACCCTAATCTCACACAAACACACACAATAGCACTTAAAACATAAGACATTTGAGAAGGCACTTAACAGTATCCTTGAATATTGATCAAACACTTGATTATTACAATTTTATGTGGTGAATATTTGCTTTGTTCTTTTGAAGTAACACTCAGCTATAGAGAAAGACACACGTGAGGAGCTCATGCACCTCAGAGTGCTCTCTACCTCAGCACTAGTGATCTCCTTATCATTAACGATGAACCTGTAGGACGCAGCAGAGGACAGCTTCTTGGCTTGCAGCCAGAAACGCACATGACCCTTCTCAAGAACTTCGTAGTTCAGCTCTGTCTTCAGGGGAACAACTAAAATCCAGAAGAAAATGTTGATACAAGTGAAACAAACATTTGTGTGTACAAACTAGGTGCTCTAAGTGAAAAAACTAATACAACAGATCTTTGTACTAACTTGGATTTCTGATGTTGTAGCTGAGCTCAAGCATTTTTTGGAGTTCTAAAAAGGAGAGAATAAATCTGCTTTAGATGACATTTTAGAAATCTGAAATGGAAACAAAGTCCTCAGAAAAACATTAACTTGGACCTCTGTCACATACCCTCCTCCTTGAGGGTGTAACTAGAGGACACTCCGTCTGTATCAGTCACAGCCACAGAGTAGAGACCCAGATCTTCCTTGTCAGGGTTTACAAACGTCAGCCTGGAGCTGTAGGCAATACAGTTACACAGTTAATGCCAGTATTTTTTGAAGACCTGGATGTTTAATATAGCTATGATGCATTTCAGCATCCACAGTGTAGGGCAACACACATTCTTCCGACAGTTGAGGCAGTAACTCTCTTGGATTCACTGATTTCTTTGTAGGACTTTGACCAAATAAAGTTGGAGAGCTCAGATGTCTCACAAGCCTCAAAGGACAAGAAAACATCTCCAGTCTCCTCATCCACACCACATACAATCTCCTTTGTACCTTAGAAAAAGTTGTAGAAGACAATAATTATATTTCATTCACTGGCATGTATCTGAATTATGACACACTTCATCTTGATCTTTAGAAAAGCTAAAAATATAATGACTGAATTTGCTTTAAAACAATATAAAGACACAGTTACCTGGCAGAGCTTTAACACACACAGCCTCAGACACATCTGAGGCCTTTCCTTTACCCAAGGCATTCACTGCATACACTTTAAACACATATGAAGCTCCTGTCTCCAGACCAGTCACCTACATGACAAAATGTAACCACATAAATAGAAAGCTTCACTTTTTAGGAAATAGTAATGTCTATACCTCCCACCCCCACCCAAAAAAAAAAATCAAAATATGTTTCATGAACAGCTTCATATCCACCAAAATTTAGTTACAAATATAGAACTGTATTTAGAGTTGTTGAATAATACCAGGGGAACGTTTTTGCTAAAGTGGGCATGTATCTGCATTTTCAGATTTTTATTTTCAAATTACCTGTGTGAACTCGATTTTCAAATTACCTGTGTGAACTTCACCATCTGAGGTTGCCAGATTTTTCCTGATTAGTGCTTACCTATGCATGAATGTTTCACTTGTGCATAAAGCACTACCTTTAAACCTTGCCTTTAAGAACACAAATAACATACAAGGGAGAATAATGCAAGGTTTAAATAAGCATAATAATAGCCTAAATACGTATACTGGGAACATATTGAGGTTGATGAACCATGAGTCATGCTAATTTGTCATCTTTGCAAGTTTGTCTCAATCCAGCAAGCTGGAATCCACCCACGTTAACTGGCTGCCAGCCCATAAAACAGCACTTGGATACCGCACTATTATATATCAGATCCTAATAATAACAGAGAAGCAGGCCAACCAAAATAAGTCCAAATAAAAATGCTGACTCCCAAGAGCTATGATGACAATGCAGAAAATGTGAAGTTTAGGGATGGGTAGAAAACTGTGGCTGCTGAAGGGAGTTGCAGCAAAATTCTGAAAAATTCACACAATTATTTATTTCATAAGTATTTATTTTCATATAGTATTGTGCATATCTAAAATGCCCAAAACATGAATTTCAGGGTAAAATAACATTCTGAAGTCTGCAATCTATAAACTCCTTACTATGTGCACTTAACTCAACTCAGCATATGGCTCAGAATGCAGGCGTTGAGAAAGTCGTCCATTACCTTCAAGTAACAATGGTTCACAGCCTCAGCATTCACTGCGACAAAATCAAGGGATCCCTTCTTGGCCATTTCCAAAAAGTAACCTGTGATGAGACTGGCCCCAGTGTACACTGGAGCCTTCCACTGCACCAGGAGCGAATCATCCCGCACCTCCCAGAAACTGATGTCATATGCAGGGCCTGAAGGTGTGAATCAGTGTAAGGACACACTTAAAGAGGGAACTAACCTGTTCTAATAGGTACCGCATATTCTAAAGTAATAACATTTTTATGATAATGCTAACTTTACTTAAAGCCACGGTTAAAAAAGAAAGAAATTTTGTCAAAATGCACCCTTTTTCTTTTTCTGACTTGAAGCCATGGATGCATGTCTAGAATTTTTAGAGCAATCAGAAGCAACGTGGATGACATTCAGGGTGAGTCTTATTCAGGAATGACTTTTCCTTTTTTTTTTTTCTTTTGTGCCTTTGCTTGTTTCTATGAGCTTAAAGCAAGAAATGATGATTATAACATGCTGTAGCAGGTGGGGACATGTTTTAGAGTGGGGCTGCGCTGGGAAGGAGGTGTTTGGGGATGAGATGGAGGGGTAATGACTAACATGGCACACCCGAGCCCTGTTATCAAACGAGTTGTCTTTTTCTCTATTTTCCTCTCTCCCTGGGAACTGCCTTGAGCATGTGTGTGGCTATAAACAGAGCAAAGACAGAGCAGAGCAGAAGTGAGCTGGGAAGCTGTATCATTACTTGTTTTGAAAAATTATGTTTATGTTGCTGACTGACTTCCATGCCAAGGGCATGAGCAAATAAATAGCTCATGTGCACTCTTACTTCGGGTCTGCTGTGTTCTCTAAGCAGCGTACTGCTGAGGATGCTACACATGCTTTTCCTCATCACCGATGATAACTACAAATCTTCAAATCATTGTGTTGCTTTATTACTTTAGTACTTTACCATTACTGTACTATTATTACCAGTCTTAAATATATTACTGTCAATGCGGATACGTCTGTCCATATTCTGACTGGATAAGCCACAGATACTCACCAGGCTCAGGCATGGTCCAGGCCTCACAGGCAAATGGAACGCTGGGCTCAGATGGCAGACCGACACCAGCCATATTGCCAGCTTGTACCTTAAACTCATAGAAGATTCCAGCGGTCAGATTCTCCACCTGTGTATAGAGTCAACAAAAGTGTCTTCACAGAGATGCATCACACACAGTGTATTGGTGTATTGCAGACAGGTATTAGATATCGGTCCTATGCCATGCTTATTTTCTCATACTTCTCAAAAAAAAAAAAAAAAAAAAAGCTTTGATACCGACATCCGATACCATGGCTATACTTTGTCACATAAGCCTTGTGTATGTTGTTGCACTAATGAACAAGCAACAGGAAATGACAGCGATCTAGCCGTATTTCACGATTAATGATGGCAATCAAAGCAAAGCAGTGAAAATATCAAGAGGAGGAACTGCAGCATGTTCCTACAACGACCTGAGCGGGCAAGGTGCCATGAACTGCACACATACAACAGTATTTGAGCAAGTGTGGAGCGGTGAAGCGAGTGTGCAGAAAAACTGTCATATGTGAGAGCATATCAGTTCTGTGAGCACTGAGCTACCTTTAATCTACACTTTACTTGCGAGTCACGGCACCTTGCACTCATTTTTAATGACTACACTCGATGATGCTTTGGTCAGCCGCCCTTGCCCTCACCCAACTTACTTATGTTATCTGGAATAAATACGAACAAACAACATAATGAATAGAATCAACCGAATTTGTACAACTATGTAAGTTCCAAACTCTCCAGAATTGATCTCATAATATAAAACTATAATAGAGTATATACAGTATGATATAAGCCAATGCAAAACTTTGTCCTAGAGTAGCTCACATGAGCTGAACCGCCACAAAGGCATGAAGATAAAGTAACCATCTGAAATCTAAACTAACCATTTGTAAAGCTACAAAATTGTAACTGTGCTTAAATTGTGATTAAGGACTAAGAGGAATTGATTTGACTGGATATTAGCTAACCACACAATGAAAATGATCTTTGATTAAGCCTACATCTTCCACACAGTATGCATCAACCCTGTCTTATTTTTGTGCTTGCCTTAAGATCCCAAAAATATAGCTCTGAATGTGTGAATACAGTTTATATATGTAAGAACTCCTTACCTTATATACCCTGCTAGTGGCAGGTCTTGAGCTGACCTCCTTCCACAACACGGAGTCTGCTTCACGTTTGTCCAGGTAGTAGGACGTGATCCTGCTTCCACCTGTGTGTTTAGGGCGTTTCCAGGCCAGGGTCATGGAGGTTCCGTCACAGCTGAGCAGAGTGATGCCGTACGGGGCAGAGGGAACAGCTGAAAAGCACCGAAACCTAGTTAAGCAATGGGACGCACATCTGTTTCGTGACTGGACTGCTGGATCACAACCTGAACCAGAACTATGTGCTTAATTATACAGTTTTAATTCAATTATACAGTCTTATTTCTGTGCTTAGATAGCATTCATGGACCAAGCACTGATTTGATTCACATCCACATCTTAAACTGTGTGTGAATTATGCCAGTGGACAGACTGTAGATAAGAATTAAAAAGTAGGAAAGTGGGGTTATTAAAGGGTAAAGAAAAAAATGAACAAAGTAGTGGCAAGTGAGTTTAGTTGTGCTGTTGAGGAAAGCATATAAAACTCACATACCATAATCCACTCCTCTCTCTGTGTGAAACAACAGAAGAATTTATCTCTAATTCATCTCTTATCCCCATTAAAATAATTACAAACAATAGCATAGTTTGTGTTGAGAGTAGTACTCTATTTTTTTAAATTATATTTAAGCAGAAATCTGTGTCAATACATACATACAGTATATAAATATCAAACTGACACAAATAATCCAATATTCCACATGACAACATTTGCTTTACTTGTTAAGATAAAAGTAGAATATGATCCAAAGAAATCTAGCTACATTCGTACCGAGTGCAGCATCAATGAAGAGTGGAGCGGACTCCTGAGACTCTTCACTCAGACCATAGGCATTCACTGCCTGGACACGGAATATATACGTATCGCCAGGAGTCAGGCCATGGACCACAAACCTGTCCAGATACATATTTAAGCTTAGTTTACCCTTCATCTATTAAAGAAGCAAGACGTGTCAGAAAAAACAAATCTGTGTGTGTTTAAAAATATTACCTGGTGTGCTTGTAGGGCCTGTGATTGCAGGGGGTCCAGACCTTGGAGCCAATCACAGAGCAATCCACATAATAGCCCATGAGGTTTTTGCCCTGTTTGGGGGGATCCCACTGCACAAAGGCAGACGTTTTGGTGTTTCTAGAAGTGATGACCTGACCCGGAGCTGAGGGAACTCCTGCAAAAAAACAAATAAATGCAAAAAATGAGAAAAATACAAACAAAATTATGAACAAAAAACCCCAGAGCAAAGTAATGTTAAATAAACATTTGCTTTGATATTGGGATGTCTGGGAAGATGACTTGATCATTTGTGTTCTAATTTGTCCCATGTTACTTGACTTTCATTCTTTCCAAAGAAAACAGTGATATTAGACATACTGAAATGCAACGCAATATTATAAGGCAAATCTTTTCACAGGGTGACTGCAGAAGCCTTTAGAGGTGGCTGTGATATTGTGACTGAATATTTGTGTGATGTTCTCAAATTGTAAAAGACTGACATGCTTTGTGTTTGTGTGAAGCAGCATCATACAAGAGGACAATTTAAGCCAGTTTTAGACTGTGCGATTTTAGAGGTTTTTAAGAAGATTGCATGTGACACTGTACAAGATGATCCCAAAAAACCATCTTGTCCAAATTCTAACGATAAACATGTGATAAAATTACATCATCAATCAGCAGAACCAGAAATATGGTCGCATGAACAGAAACATTCTTCAGAGTGAGCTTTAGGTAATAAGCCTATTGTTTCTGTTCATTAGCATATTTTGCGTTTGCCACTTTAGTATTTGTAGCTGTCCCATGAGTTTTGCGCAATCCTATGCCATTCTCCTATGGGTAGCTTTTAGATGTGCGTATTAGCAGTGGTCACACTCTGAGATTTTAATAAAAAACTTCTGGCACTGACACAACTTTGTCGTCGGCTGTTGCAGTGGAGCTTAATCAGCTGCAGATGAGCATGTCACGTCTAAGCAAGTTCTAAGACTGCCAATCTCAACTCACGACCAAACTAACGATGTGTGATTTTCATCTGTGACATTACAATCAGCCCAAACATCATACAGTGTAAAACCGGCTTTAGCTGGGGGTGACATGGCTACATGGTTATAGTCATAATACAACTATAGTGAGCGTCGGTCCTCTTCACAACCAAACAAATATGTGGTGATTATATATTCGAAACGAAAACGTAGTGATTCATACATACCAATGTTTGGAATGCAGCCTGAAAAATATGTCATTAGACAAGTTTATCAAAGAAGCTTTTGAACTATCTTAAAGAAATGTCATCTGAAAGACTTGCAGTGGTTAGAATATCAAAGAAAATAGTTTAACCATGGCTGGGTTTTTCACCTGGATAATTTGTACATCACGGTCATGTTGCAAGAGTACAGGATAAACCCTCCAAATATTACAGCCTTCTCCCCCCTTAAATTTACTTTAATTTCAAAAGTTTATTATGTCTAGTCAGGACGGGGGTTTTTGATTAAGGAGAAGCAGCTTACCATAAGGATCTGCCTTCTGGATGAGAGCTGAGGGCTCTGATGGCTCGCTCAGGCCGTACTTGTTGACTGTGATAACACGGAAACGGTATGCGTTCTTGTCCTCCAGATCGTAAAGAGGGCAACGTGGGGAGCGGATTTGTACGCCCGTGTTGACTCTCTGCCACAAGTTACTGTCACCCACCGACTGAGGGACAAGTACAAAGTCAGCCAGGGCAAAGAGCAGGTCAGGAAAGAAAATGATTCCTGCAGGCTGTTTCGGTGGTTTATAAGGCTAAGAAACTAGTATGCTATTAATATGTAATAACTGCTGACTCATTTACACCAAAAATGAATATACATAGAACAGCTCTAAGTTCCTTGTGAAGCCAAATATTTGTTCATTTACTCAAAGCATAATACTAGGATCATATTATTTATTAATGAGTTGAAAGAAGTAGCCTATTGAGGCTCTTTGCGTTAGAACACTGCTTGGAGTCGCTGATTAGTGCTTTATGGGAATCAAGTTCAGCTAATTCATTTACATACCCCATTTATAACAGACGGAAAATCTAAATAGCCACACACATATACACACACACACCTTCTCAATGAGGTACCACACAGTTGCCCGTCCTCGGGGAATAGGCGGCTTCCAGCTCAGAACAATATATGTTTGATTTATTTCAGTAGCATGCACGTCTGTCGGGGGCTCCGGCAACGTAACATACACTAAATAAGAACAGATCAGGGACTGATTTGGAAATATAACTTCATACATTTTACTACATTTTTTTGCAATGATTCTTATTGGACAAGGTAAATATTTGGTTTAGATTACTACCCAATTGTATTGGGAAAAAAAACAGTTAAATGTATGTATAAAAGTGTGAAGTGAAGTAAAGAAGAGCTAGAGATTTTAGGCACTGTTGCATACATCACCTTATTTGTGTCATTTAAATGAATACAAAGGTATTCAAAATATCATAAATAGATTTTACTAATTAGGTAATTAAAGCAAAAGCCACCAAGCATTTACCTTGTCACAAACTGACATTTAAAAATCTAAAGTTCACCAAAGATATTAGCTAGATGATCGCACGCAATTTTAGGAAAGCATTTCATGTGAGGTTGAAATTTTCTGTGAGTTGACATACGACTTAAGGGGAATGTTAATCACAGTTAAATCTGAGGTTTAGTTTTTAAATTAATAATTAATTGTGAATCAGTGAATTGAAATAATTTAAGTTCTTACTGCAAAACCATCAGACCAGCCAAAACCTACTGATATATGAAAAAGAACTACTGTAACACAGTAGACTGATCAAGTCTATTAATCAAAGGCAATAAGATTAATAGAAAAAGGTTTGATAAAAAATAAAAAATAAAAAAACATAGTTTCTTCAAATGCTTCTTTGATAAACAGGATATTATCAGGTATAAATAACCTTATCTCTAGTGGTTCATATGGTGGTCATGGACTCAGTGAAATAGCACATGCAATTTTAACACCATATTGTATGTGAACTTGACAGTAAGAATGTATTTCATCATCATGGTGTCAAATTAATTACTTTACGTAAAGTGGGATTAATAAAAGAATATAGAATTTTTACCACTGATCTTCAGTGATTAAAGTCATAGTTACAATAGGTACTGACTGCTCTTTATCCTGTATGGATGAGATTTTCTATGTTAAGATGACTTATTCAAAACAACGTGATACAGTGGACTCAGTATGGATGGATGTGCATGCAGTTCAGTCAATGAAAAAGATTAAACGTTACAATATTAGTGTTTTTTATGGTATAAAAAATATTACATTAGTGTTCGTTTGAAATTAGTTAGTTGATTTCACTAGCATATCATAAGGTACCTCCTTGCAGCTCCTCCTGTCGAATTGCAATATCATACTTCCCCTCGATTTTAATCACTGTTGTGACAGTAAAGATAACTTGTAATATTTCCATAGTTTCATCTGTCCAGGAGTCTAATTTCTATATATTTGAATTTAATCACATAAACACAAATATAATACAGCTTATAGTGTGATAGTATTGTGCGACACGTAAATGTAAAATGCAATTGTGTGTTTTTAACCCATCGTCAAATGAGGATTTGTTGTATACCAACCAGTCGTACCTCTGTTAATCAGAGACAATTCTGTTGGAAACTGGAGTCATGGACTTTATGTCTGCAGGCCACACACTCCTTTGCTCCAGTCCTTCCCTAACACACTGATTTGATTGTGGGCAGATCAAAACCCTGCGAGTAAGTCATGCCCTACCTTCCACGTCACTTTCCACATCAGCAGCGGTCACTCCAGAGGACATCCTGGAGGGCAGGCTGATGCCTGCGCTGTTCACAGCCCGGACCCTGAAGTGATAGGAATCCCCCTCAGTGAGCCCATGCACAGGAAGCTTACACACTGCAACAGGGGTGCTGTTGCACTGGACCCAGTCCTTAGTTCCAGACTTGCGTCTAGTGAGGATGGAAGGAAATGCCATAAAAAAAAAATTTTTTTTTTTTTTTTTTTTTTTACAAATCATACTAATAGCAGTATCTTATAGTAACTTGCCATCAGAGAAAACACAATGTGCCTACCTGTCCACAAAGTAACCAGTGATGTGTGGCTCATTAGTGACGTTGGGAGGCTTCCAGGAGACGAGGACATAATCCTTATTGGCATCAGAGACTGTGACGTCCATTGGAGCTCCTGGGGCTCCAGCTACTGAAGGCTTAGCATCTGTACACAAATAGAAAAAAAAATATAGAAAAAATATTTTCTTCAAATGATCTTTGATAAGTAGGATATTATTAGGTATAAATAACCGTGTTTCTCACGGTTCATGTAGTGGTCATGGACTCAGTGAAGCAATGCATGAAATTTTACCAAAAATACATAAACATATAGTTAATGGGGATACAATAGAGCATACTGGAAATTAACAATGATGGTAGGCTAGCAATATACTAAATAAATGGTTGTGACTTTCCCAAGTTTCCCAGTTGCTGTTTATAAAGTTAGAAGTATTTCTAGACCTATAATAACCTTCTAATTTCAAAGACACTTTACAAAAAACTGTGTGCTTCTATATCACCATTCAGTGGATCTTTTATTTTCTTTGTTTCAAGCTTCTGTTTACATTTTTCTTGCCCAGAAATAGGCTAAAGCATTTCGAGCCAAGTTAAAGCATTAACAGCTCCTTTAAAAGGTTCTGATGACTAATTAACTCCCACCTCAAATCATGCTTGTGTAGCTGTATGATTTACTAAAATAATGACTGACTTCACATTATAACATGCTCCCTTCCCGTCTGAAATACGAGTGCTACTAGTGCTACCTAGAAATCAAATCAACAAAATGACTGTTTTACATATAATAAAGTAAAAACAATTACAAAATTTGTTCAAACGTTTTGCTTATCTTCTATATATACATTACATTCATTCGTCTATATACGCCATGAATGATAATGCTTAAAAAGTGCATGTCTGTAACAAACCCTTGACAAACAGGTAGGCGCTGTGCTCAGTCGTTCCAGTCTTGGTCCAGATGCGCAAAGTATAGAGACCCTCATCATCCTTGTTCAGGTGAGGAAGAGTCAGCTTGGCAGTCCCACCACCAACATACATCTCAGCCCATCTAGATGGTGTCAGTAGAGTATCTAGATGTGCACAGACACACCCAGCTAGGTGAGGCAGACCGTCACTATAGATTTGAGGGTATTTATCTTTAAAAAAAAACACACACAGATTTGATTAAGTTAAACATGAATCAGCACAAAGAGCCAGCCACTTACCATCTCTATACCACATAACCTCTGGTGGCAGATTAGGAAGGTCAGGCACCACCACCATGTTTGCCACCAGAGTCAATGACTCGCTCTCTGTGCCAAATGTCACTCCAAAACTATCGAGCAGGGTCACTTCTAGCTTGCTACGCTGGATATCAGAAGGCAAGGGTGCTACAGGGGATTAAACATAAAATACAAAGTTAGATTCCAGCTTTACCATGTGCAGTGCTGGGCAAACAACTTGAACACAGTTGGTCTGCAAAACTGTAGCCACCAGAGATGTCACTGATAAAAGATGTCACTGTAAAAATCTTTAGTCATAAGCATTAGTTAATAATCATGTCCTTAGCTATAGGCATGTTATTGTGCATAAGTAAAACACTGCTTTTTTATTTCTGGGAAAAGCATTGCAGTACACATTGTACAGGGTACAGCCTTACTCCTGTTTACTGCCACAAACTATATGCACCATGTGTACCAAAGTTCATTTGCTAGCTATTGGGTACATATTGGGTGGCTTATAAAAAGTAAATGCTATTATGCCAACATGCTTGTTGCACCGCTGCATTTACCGCACATGTTAATTTTGTCATATATATTACACGGAAAGTTTTTATAACTTAACATTATGTTGAAGGATCATTTTTTAAAGCAAGTGCATTTCCCATATGTACAAAAAACAACACACATCCGGGGCTTGTTGTGGAGACTTTTTAAAAAAATATTTTAACTGGGTAACTGTGTAGAGTTTGGCATGTTCATTACGGCAACAATGTACACTAGGCTTACCTCACACTGTATAACGTGATATCAAATGTTGGTATTGGAGCATTTTTTTTTAAGTACAAGAAATGAGCACAGTATCGGACCGATACCTAAAACCAGTACCAGTATCGATGCATTTCTATCAAGACCTGATTTAAATAAGTTGGGGATAAATATAGATGACAAGCCATGAGATGTTTACTAGGCTTGGTGTCTGTTAGAGTAAAACCTAGCATCAGCTGTAAACAAAGCATATTTTCCATGATTTATCTAGACCTTATGATGGGACACAAGATGACAGAGGATGTTATTTGTAGCTAATGATCTCAAGAAGGCTCTTCCAATCTGGGTGTTAGCCAGAGCCTCTCACCTTGGCCTGGTAGATAAGAGCTCTCTGCAGCCCCAGATGGTCCTGCATGAAATAATAACAAATCAGTTGGCAAAAGAAATGCAGACACAAGAAAAGTGACACAAGGACAAGAGGTTAAAAAGGGCAAAGGGGAGAAAATCTTACTTCTCACACAGACTGTGGCCTTAGAGATGGCCTTTCCCTGGGAGTTGGTAGCTACAGCGCTGTACACAGCAGAATCGGCTGTTGTGCATCTAAAAGGAAAATGTTGAATGCCAATTAAATGAGGCAACAATTTATAAACAAATGTCTAACATAGGATATATCGACCAATATTGAATGAAAGACTCAGGCTTTCATTGTCAGTCAATAAATGTCACACATTTAGTAAGATACTTAAGTAGGGGTGTAATGATACACTCTGGTCATGATTTGATTTGATTCACGCTCCTGGCTTTACGATTTGAATTCAATTCAAATTCTCAGAATATTTTGAGCAAAATTTAAATGAAGAAAAATTATGACTGAAAAGACTCCTTTTTTATTTCTGAATCATAATCAAAAATTGCTACAAAAAGAGCTTTAATACTGTAAACAAAATGTACTACAGGTTCACAATATCTTAAAAATAAATAAATCAATTTATAAATTCTCCCAAAGATTTAGATTGAACAAACAAAGCATCTGAGCTGGGGACTACTGACTGAACCATAATGAGCTCTGCAGCACAAACAGAGCTCCAACGTCGGCTAAAACGCCCCATTTCTACTACTGAAGAGCTCTTTTTAACCATCCTGGCTGTGTAACCGTATAACGATTAATGCGTGTTGGTCACTGCAATCTGGAGCTATTCAGGTTTTGGACTTCACAAGTGCAGATGGTCTCGAAGGCTCGCGCTGTATAGCGCTATTAAAACTAGACATTGTCACAAAGCAGCTTCACAGAAATCCAGATGTAGATTTATATTTAGAGTCATAAGGAAACCCATCTCCTTTTTGGGTGACCCCGGACAGTGAGATTATAAATCATTACTCTTCCAAAAATGTCAAGGTTAGATTATCCACTGAAAACAGGGAAAAACTTAGCCACAAACTGTTTTTGGGAAATGCAATCACTGGGACCATCCACAGCAATAAAACACAGTGTAAAGTCTATAACATTCTCTAAAATGCCAAACTGTCTATTTATTTTGTTCTACAGGCAGCCGATAATACACAGCACCTCTGTTGAACAACCTTGCAAAGAACAAAATCAAATAGTTGGAAATTCTTTCCATTATCCATATGTCTTTTAATTAATCTCCTACAGTGTTCATGTACTGTTGCCTAGGTGCAAGGGTACAACACGGTACAGAACATGATCTCCCACAGCTAGAGCACACTGGACTAGGAGAGAGATCTCAAAAATGCAGTGCTAGTCTTGAAGGAGAGGCCAGGGTGTGAGAATAGAAAGAAGAAATGTGACCTTCAGTCTGTGCTGCCTATTTTAAAGTCTCTCAGCTGCCACGGCACCAAAAACGAACAGTTTCCTTGATCACCAGGCAAATCTTTCTCCATTTTCAAATCACTTCTGTTGTTTTGAAAAGACTGAGACAAATAGCTCTTTAGAAAAATAGCTTTTTAAAACTGAAAGAGCATTGGTTTGACTGGTGACACGGGCAGAGAGAGTCTCACTACTGTAACTTTGGAGTGGAGGGGACTCAGATGTCAGGCATTCCGGCATTAAATGACACACGGCTCAGCAGTAAGGAACGAACAGCTGAGGTGTCTTGTAGATGAGGGAAGGTCCTATCTGAGACCAAATAGGAAACTTTCGCTGTGACAGGGAGGCCATTCACTCTCTCCGGGTAAAGCAGAGTGAGAGTGCTATGCAAAGAGTTTTGATAGCTTTTAATGAAGGTCCAGTCTTTTCTTGGGTTCAATTCTTCATATGTGATTGCCAAATTTTTTGTAATTGCCTTTTGATTAGTCAGGCTTTTGGAGTTTCTGAAGCTCTTGAATGGTTTTTAAATAGAAACCTATTTCTAAACATTTTTACTAATTTTAAGCTTTAAATTTTCTTATTCTACTGGCAGATAGTTAGGGTTCTTTCGAGAAATAAATGCTTAAAATTAGCAAAATTAACTGCCAATAGAAGAAGTCAATTTTAAGCTTGAAATCAGTACACACACACACACACACACATATATATATATATATATATATATTTGGTTTATGTAATCCTATAACAGGAAATGCTAGACACATTTGACTATATCTAAGATATTTTTATTTGATAAGACAAGATAAGACAAGATGATTGTTGGGATAAGTTCATACCTGCTAATAATCAGACTGTGAACTCCATATTTCTTTTCGATTCTGTATTTTCCAGGAGCACTCAGACGGTCAATGGGAACATTATTCTTATACCTGCAAATGTACAAGACAGTCTGAGTGAGGACCACATGGATGGTACATGCTAATTTTAAAATAGTGCATAACTTTTTTGTTAGAGAATTATTGACATTGGATAACTAGAATTGTGTTCCTCAAGGGTTAACTATCTAAAGGGGTTCTAATGGAAGCATTTTCTGAAACTCAGTAGTAGGTTTCTACATTGAATCTTTAAAAGTTTCTGAAGAAAGACATCTAGAAAGACACTAGGTGGCTTTTTGTTATTACTAATAATCTAAAACCCGGTTGAAATAAAAAAAAACAAAAACGTGTTGCCTGTTCAAGAAACCGTACTTAATAATAAAGTACAAACCATTGGACAATGGGGGTGGGGGTGCCAGAGACAGTGCAGAAGAGCTTGACTGGAGTCTTCTCCCACACGGTATGAGATCTCAGACCCAGCAGGAAGTCTGGGACTTTAGGAATCTCAATGGGAAGCTCTTTCCTGATGTATTTCATTGCTCTCATCTGTGATAGAAGGATGAACAGCCTATAAAAATGACTGCCATTGATATAAGAAAAGCCTGGATGGACATTTCCCATTAAAATGTTGTTTTTAAGAGACACAGAACTGCTACTCTGGTAAAGACAAGACACTTAATTCTATGGCCAGTACATCCTGAAAATTCTGATCACTGCAATATGTGCATTCTTTAGCAATATAATATAATATAATAAACCTTAAATTCTGACAGAAAGGTACTCACTTCATTTGTGATCTCAATATTCACCACTTGCTCATGAGTGGCCACCCTCATACTGTGCAGCTCTTCCTGCAGGGTAGTCAGATTTCTCTCAAGATGAGAGGACACACGCTGATATTCCTCCATTCCTTCAGGTTCCCTATAACACAAATACACACACTTTGAAATATATGCACAGCTGGTAAGCTGGTATAAACAGTAGATGCTGGATTCACAGATCGTACATTTTACTGTCATTTTATCCATATACACAAATGCAGAGGAACAAATGATTGTTTCTACAAGAATTTGATCTATCATATAACAATACAGGAGCACATAAAGTGTAAAAGTGTAACAGTGCAAAGAGACACAGAGGGCAAGGGCAATAAGTGATATACTGAGGTACAATACAATAAATCCACAGGACAGTACAGGAAAATACATCCACTGGACAATGCCCTACATAATATGAATCAGCAATACAGGACAACAAAAGTATTGGGTGAATGAACTAGTTGGGACTAGGTGCAAGAGCTGAACACAAATTATATATTCAGTATTTATATATTCAGTATTTACAGTGAACACATACTACAGTATATACAACACTTGGATACATTTGTGTAAGTGTTGAAAAATGTACAACCACACGGAGAGAAAATTCATTCATATAGAGAATAAGTTACAGTGCAGTCAGGATATCATTTATACCTACAGTTAATGTGGGTACTGGTTCAGGTTCAGGTGTTTTATGACACTCTTAGCTTCTTAAAATAGCCTCCTGAATAGTAATGGCAACATCTGCCGACAGTCTCACCTCTCTCTGAAGGCTGGCACCGTATAGGCTGGTTCCGCCATAACCTCAGTGGCCTCGACCTGCTCCTTCTTCGTTGACTTAGTGCTTGATTTCCTGTCCAAATACCAATGAACAGAATCAGTAGAAAATTCGCATTTTATAGCGCAATGTAATAACAGCTATAAGCAGGTCTTTAAAGCAGCTTTTTATTATGATTGCCATTGTGCCGTTATGTGCTTATGAAGCAAAGTTTGTTTTGTTTTGGTAATAGACAGTAATGTATTCCTGAACAGGTGTTGGGATTACAAACCCAACAAGACACTAGGCCTTCTGTCTTGGAATATGAAGTCTATAATGTCTCTCCTTGACACAAAAAAAATGACCAGTTAACCTATATATCCAAACCCCAAATTCAATCCTTTTTAGTCTGAGGATTTAGATTTACAAAAGGAAATTTGGTTTCCTAAAATGGTAATACTTTTGAATGCACATATACTCTATATGGCTGAATGTGTGTGGACACTGAGCATCACACCCATATGTGCCTATTTCAAACATGGAGTTGGTCCCCCCTTTGCTGCCACTCTTCTGGGAAGGCTTTCCCCTAGATTTTGGAGCCTGATTGTGGGATTTGTGCTCATTCAGCCACAAGAGCATTAGTGAGATCAGGCACTGATGTTGGTGAGGAGGTCTGGGGTTCAGTCAGTGTTCCAGTTCATCCCAAAGGTGTTCAGTGGGGTTGAGGTCAGGGCTCTGTGCAGGACACTCGAGTTCTTCCACTCCAACCTTCACACACCATGTCTTCATGGAGTTCACTTTGTGCACAGGGACATTGTCATGATGACACAGGTTTGAGCTTTTCAGTTTTAGGGAAATGCTATTTTAATGCTACAGCATACAAAGACATTATAGACAAATGAGTGCTTCCAACATTGGTACAACACTTTGGGGAAGAACCACATATGGGTGTGATGGTCTGCTGTCCTCAAACTTTTGGACATATAGTGTACATTGAGCCATAATTAATAATTATATAATATTGTTTACAATTTATATTTTCATTTATATTAAGAAATCACAAATTCGTTCTATTCTGATATATTTTAATATTCTGTTCTTCTGTTATTCTCTTCCTGGGAAGTGATGTACATGCATTTTGCAAGGCCAGCCCATTGACTTAGGCATAAAGTTGGTCAAGACAGATCTGAAACTTTTAGGAAACACCTTAGGAGCAGTAAGTGCTGTAATTAATTATTATTCTTTTCACTAATTTTAAGGAGTTTAGAGACTTTTCAAGAGCATAGAGCATTATACTGTATATTCCACAGCATCTTTCTTTCATCAAGAACCAGGAACTCTAGGGTCATTTGCCAAGTCAGTAGGCTTCTTAAAAGAGTGCGAAGGGAAGCAGCATTAGTTAAAGCCACTGCTGTAAGCCTACTAAGCCATCTAGGTGCAAGTGTGCACAATCGCACACTCAGCAGCGGTCAGTCCAATCCAGATGATTTCCCATACCTCGATGAGATCTGCTGGACAACATGCTTTGAGCTGGAATACTGATGTCCAACCTGTGTCTGTGTTTTCTGATAAAACGGCATGGCCCTCGTAGGCATGTCAGGAAAACTTCAAACAAAGACCCAACATTCACACCATAGGCTACTGAACATTACCTCAATACATTTTGTTAAAGGTGTACAGTTAAGATATACTAACAGTACACGGTTCAGGCATGACACATGCACACAACCTACTACAAATTGTTATACTTGTTACAAGTTACAGAAATTGTTCTATTTCAAAAACATTATTCAAACTATTCCAACTCAAATTTATAATAATGTTAATGGTGTAATGGAATGGCAATATGACCATACAGCAAAAATATTATATCACGATACTTGAAGACATTTTCACAAGGCAAAATATATATGATGATATTTTGCTAAAACTGTCCTAGCAAAACAGCAGGGCCATGTTTAAAAGGAACAAACAAAACACTATAACATCAACTATAATTTTATTTAATGGCTCCAAAATAATGTTTGTAACATGAAACAGAAAGGACAAAAATACATTTTATAAAAATACATCTAGGAAAATAGCATTTCCCTAAAAATACATTTTATAAAAATACATCCACTCAACTACAAGTCACAGTGATTATCAATCAGTCCGTGCTGTAAAAGTACTAGCGATACGGGAAATACTCATCATGATATAGATATGACATTGTTCTATTGCCCATCCTTAGTACAGCCCAATATCACAGTTTCCAGTATATCATGATATTAAATTATGTTGTTCATGTATTTTCTTAGATCAGAGCAGCCTTCTGTAGTTTATCGAAACTATGTAAAAAATGTTTTTATGGGAAGAGTCACACTTGGAAATAGTGCGTAGCCTCACTAGCCATAACACTAACAGTCCAATATAAACATTTGTACCACAACACCATTGATTTATCGATTCTGATTGGTCAGAAGGTGTTTTTTTTTTTTTTTAACATTGGCTCTGACAATAATGTTGGCTGCAAGGCATGATAGCTAATTCACAGACACGTACGCCAGACACTTAACATAAACTCACTAAAAAATGTCTGTAATTGTTTATATGGTGAAGCTTTCTGTGAGGAGACTTTTATTTAGCATTTTTGGAGCATTTTGTAGTCTTCAGCAGTTTGTAGCAGTACCACTCAGTAACATGTGTTTTTTTTTTTTTTACTAAGCTCAAGAGAGCGAAAACAATGGGTGGATTTTTAGAGCTGCTATAACATAAGTAATAACAGGAACTAACTTGTTTCATGGATGTTCCACAAAATTAAATGTAACTATAAACAGATAAAAAGTATGCCATGTTGTTCTTTTTGATATTATATGAAATTACACAACAGTTAGCTCTAGTCCACTAATCTGATTGGTCGAGCGGAGTTCTAAGAGTGCCTATATTTCCTATAACCACACTGGGATGTTTCACTCGGCTCGTCTGTGTTCACCACGTAAAATTCCAAGCCCTAGTTTGAAACCGTTACTACAGTAGAGTTAGCAACATCATCAGCGAACACAGCAAACAATACTTTTCAGAAATATAACTTTTGACTTAAAATATGAATGCTTGTCAGATGAAGATGAAAAGGAAGAAGGGAAGCCAATTTCCCCAAAAGCACCTTTAACAGGAATGTACAAATCAGTGTGAGCTAGTTAGCTAGTTCATGTGCTGTAAAGTGAGTGTAGCTTATTCGGGATCTATTTCCACTAGCGGAGCAAAAATAAACAAAAAATTTGTCCATATTTTGTCCGAAATGTTACTTACTTGATATTAAATTTGTGTTTATAGAACTGTTGAATAAAACAGAACTGCTCTATAAACAGGCCCCGCGGGCTCGTGCCTGTGGCGAACCACACTCTTACACGTGCGATATTGCTTAAGTAATTAATTTCAGAGTGGTTACAGTCCTTTGCTTTAAGCTCCATTGTGTTTTATTCCTTATTTTAGACTTCCTTATCAGTATATTGTCACACCTCTACAGTAATCTACACACTAAAGAAAGAGCAGAGAAAAAGAAAACCACCCTGAGCATTAATAAGGTGATTTCCAACACTTTTGCTTTGGTCATGATTGCATTTTGCATCACGCTATTAAACACAACAACCGTCTCAGCAGTCTGAAAACAACACCTCTGTACAAAGTGCTAACTTTCTGATCTCAGAATCAGCGCTGAAAAAAAAAAAAGTCATATGATATAAGCAAAGGTTTAGTCTATGCTTACAAAGTTAAAGAACTTAAGAACAAAGTTTCTCTCTCTCTCTCTGTCTCTCACTCTCTCTCTCTCTCTCTCTATATATATATATATATATATGCACAATTTTCTCCTTATCTGAGATGTAGTCAAACAACCAACCAAGTACTTGGTTTTTGAAGTTTGCTCCACACACCTGACTGGCTCAAAAAAACATCATATGGTGTAGTATTAAAAAATATTAAAAATATTCAATTTTTTAATTTTTAATATTAAATCTAAATAAACATTAACATTATGAATTTGGTTGTGCTGTACCTCTTACCTACTTCAGATGCTGTCACAAAGTTAAACAAAACTATCTGACTTGGCTGCAAATATTGTTTGTAGCTAAACAAGTTATATTTATCTGTTTTATAGATAACTGTGTGTGTGTGTCGTATACAGTGCCAGAGACCACTTCAGTAAGACTGGCATACTGAGAGGTGTATGTGTGTGTGTTTGTGTGTGTGTTTCACATACAGTGCCAGAGACCACTTCAGTAAGACTGGCATACTGAGGTGTGTGTGTGTGTGTGTGTGTGTATTATACAGTGCCAGAGGCCACTTCAGTAAGACTGGCATACTGAGGTGTGTGTGTGTGTGTGTGTGTGTATTATACAGTGCCAGAGGCCACTTCAGTAAGACTGGCATACTGAGGTGTGTGTGTGTGTGTGTGTGTGTGTGTGTGTGTAAGTTAGGTATACAGCTTGCACTGTGCTAAACTGATAGCTGTACAGTTTCCTCAGTTACTTTGCAGCTTTATTGTAAAGCTAAACAAGCAAACTTTTCTTTCCTGACTGATTATATTTGGTGTAAGTGGGAAAACAGTGTTTACTTTTGGTCAAAAATATTCCTTTAATAGGAAAATACTAAGTAATAGGTTGTAAGCTAACTTCATGGAAAAGTAAACATTTTAAACAAGGATGTTAAAGCTTGTAACTAACAACTAGACATTTAGTGACCATAAACATTACAGACTGATATTAGAGATAAAACATTATTAATTCTACTATTTTAACCGTGAAACCTGACTGAAACAGATGTCAGAACAGGTGTGAGAGGTTTATGAAGTATTTAGAGTGACAGAATCAGAAGAAGAAAGAAGGAAAAAGGTCGACTCACCCCTGGAGAAGTGGACGGTCAGGAAGTGAGCGTCAGGTCGGCCTGAGAGCTCTGGCAGAGTCTTGCTGACCCTAACAAAAATAATGTCCCTCTCTCAGACGAAGAGAGCCTTGCTTCTCTCTTCTCTCTTCCACCCCATGTATGGTGACACTTCAGACTATATATAGCGTTTACCTCCATTTTCAAAACTCATTTCGCCCTCTGAGTAGCCGTTAGCAAAAGGATGAGAGGGATGTGTGCGAACGGGATAACACTGGAAGATGGCTGATGTTCACTTAGGGGTTTATATTAGCCTGAGAGAGAGAGAGAGTGAGAGAGAGAGAGAGAGAGAGAGACTGGTGGACACACAGGTATACAGGTTGGAAAAGAATTTGCGAATGAGAAAACGAAATTGTAAGCTGTTATACTGAAAATATTTCCACCTTTTCGACCAAAATAGCTTAGTTTTTGTTGACTTATTGATATCAGGCTGACATGACGGTTAGTAGCTATAGGCTACATTCTAACAGCATCTAGCAAACAGAATGTAGCTTACACATAATTGCTTGTATAAACCTTTTTGTTTAATTTCTGCCTTTTTTTTTTTTTTTTTTTTTTTAACTACGTCTTGCCATGGCTGGAGTCCTTTTTAGGGTCCTTTTCATGCACCCTCCCTCCTGCACCAGTTGCCAATTACTATTTTTAACCCAAGACTGAAGTTTCAGAACCGGTGCCTGGTATCCTCACCACTTATTGGTGATGTTCAGCTGGCGAACGATTCGGCTCTTTGAACCGACTCTTTTAATTGACTCGTACAAAGAGTTGACCCTCTTTGTGTAACTCTTCCAGTGTAATTTAATCGCAATGCTCAAATAGAAACCTCTCAGCATCTGAGCTGTTTGTTAGTGTGAATAACCAGGGAGTTGCAGTGCGAGGGGAGGCGATCAGTTATGAGGATACATGGAAATGAATCTTCTTAATGAATCACAGATACATCAGGTACAATAGCATGAAATGATGCTGACTGTATTAGTCAATTCACATTTGTAGTGCCTTTGCAGTTATTTATATAATGTAAAGTAAGGCAAGAGTTTAGGAAAGAGTTTCAGCTCATTGTTAGGTAAGGAAGAACTATCAATGATCAATAAGAGTCGATTCTTCTTTGCAAGCTGAACCGAATCATCTGATTCACTGGAAAGGTCTGGTATACCCATCACTAGCAGTTACAGAGTAAAACTAATCACAGTGAAATTCATTAAACTTAATTTGTGAAACTTGTTCAGTTCGAGATATTTGTCTTATTCAGTTATTTTATTAAATTCTATATGCACACAAGCAATTTCATCATGTAAAGTGCATGATGAAATTGCTTGTGTGCATATAGAATTTAATTAAAATGAAAATATCCCAGTGTTGCTTCTTTAGTTTGGCAGTAAATCTGTGTTGCATTAGCATCACAGATTTACTGCCAAACTAAAGAAGCAACACTGGGATATTTTCATTTTAAACCTAAATTAAAGGAGCTAAACTGGACAGTTTTGGGCATCAGGTCATATGAATTGGGCAATTTTGCCCTCTAGAGGTTGAAAACTGCACCATAATTAAACTGTCCTGTTCACAGACACACAAATAGATGAAAACATCAAGGATTTAGATCAGTCTGGTAAAACACTGCATAATCCACCAATCCTACACATACAACAAAAAGAAAACTTCAAACATCAGACCATGGAGAGAGCATTTTATTGAGTGAGTCTGATTAACAAAATGAGCACTGCAAAGTTTAACAGTTTGACATTCGCTTTAGTTAATATTTTGAATCAGGGCATATGAAAACCTGAGCAGGATCACATTGAAACAGATTTGTAATTTCAGAAGCCTCTTTGGTTTCATAGATCTAAAGGAAATCATAATGTACGAAAAGCCTAAAAGATATTTACAGATCATATACAACATCCATCCCTGTGCTGTCTGAGTGCCGTTTCTTCATATTCTCAAAAATTCTTTACAAAACACCCTCATGTTGTGCTTGAATTCATAAGCAGTCAGCAAGAAAACAAATTTAAAGTGCATTACATATCAGTAGTTTGAGTGCAAAGAATAATAGAGGTAAACTCTGTTAGGCCACATACCATATAAAGGCATCCAATACATTCGTCTTATTACACAGTCTAATGAGACATTCAGGGAGTTCAGGTGCTGTAAATACTCTTTATAGAAGTTTGAAATAATACCTGTGTTATGTGTAACATGCAACTGCGTTTGGGTGGTATGTTACAATGTGCACAATATATACATGTGGTTATGTAAACTGTGCTTTGTAATGAAGTATTTAGATGCGCATAGTGAAGTTGGACCTAATCATATGTGGGCTAAATGCGTATAAGCAGTCATCAGAGATTTGACCAATTAAAAACTTGATTTAGTCTCTACATAGAATAGCTTGCCAAATTTACTGAGTCACTGAGTTAAACAGGGATTAAAGCAAACCCAGTACAAAACAATCAGAATGTGTCAGAACTGGTGGCGCAGTAGTTTGATATTTTACAGAGCACGCGTAAAGTATTTGTAGAAAGAACGCTCAACTTGATTAGATGTTCAAGTGAAGAGAAACAAAATGCACGAAAGAACAAAGGCATTAAAACTTTAAAATGATCCCAGTTTGGCATTTTCACAATGTGCACTTAATGCCTGCTCAGAAGAACTGGAAAAAACCTGGTCAGGCCTAAAATTCAATCCAAGGATGCCACAGAACACCAAAAACAAACAAAAAGAATACTGTAGCATGTCCAATATTTGGCAGTTTTCTCATTAAAATATACAAAATTCATTAAGGAAATTTAAATAAAAACAAACTGCCAAGTTTATGCATATCTACAAAATCATTTGACATTCCTTTAGTATATTAATTACAAACCCTGCAGCTGTTGGGCTGATCAGTATCAACAGTGAAATAATAAATGAACTCATTTTGTTTGAAACAGATGTTCGAATGTGTTGAGTCCTAACACTGAAAGGCACAGGAACCTGCTTTGGCTTCATTGCTGTTTACCAACTGCATGCAGTGCAACATTCAGTCAGTCTCTGCGATCATACTGGCGCTGTCTGCTTCATCATAGTTCCTCCGGTAGCGTACTGTAGAGGTGTAGCGGTGCCGGGTCTTTTTATACAGGACAAAGACCATGACTGCCACGACACAAAGCAGCACGATGATGAAAAAAAACAAGGCCACAGGAGTACCATGCGATTCTGAGAGGAGTGAGAGGAGAAAAGAGATTCCACATTAAACCAGGGCACAAAATGTGATGGATATAACTGGAAATCTTTTTAAAATGTCTTAGCAGTAACAGTTTAAGATGACTTATGCTTACAGTTTCAATCTTCCTGACCTATTACTAATACACAGTGCGTTAGGAAGAAAACACGATGGGGCAGTTATAGGAAAATAAACAGCAGTGAGGTGGTGTGATATAGCCCGATGTGAAGCAGAGTTACTGGTCACACCATGAAGTTTTATTCCTCTTACAATTTGCCAATGCAAACATTTTATTTATCACATTTATCTGAAGTGAGTTTATCTGAAATCTTACAGCTTCACCTCTGACTGTTACAAAGTACTAACACTTACCAAAAATGCTAAATAAACATCTCCTCACTGAAAAATTCACCATATCGAAAAATAGGATTAAAAAATGTGTGTAATTGTTAAGTACCCACTATACAAGTCCAGATGTAACTTGCTACTACAGAAACTATAATGTATTAGAAATAGCGCATAACTATAAACCTGTTACTTGCAGTCAAACTATTGAACAAAACTGCTGTTAAAGAAAAGTAATCAATACCTTCGGACCAATCAGATTTGAGAGTTCAACAGCACTGTGGTATAAGGTAAATTAATAATGTGGAATATGCATGAAACACGTTAGTTCCTGTTATCACCTATATATACACCTCACAGTAGCTTACAGTCCCTCACAAGCCTTGCTTTTTCTCCCCTCTCTTGACGAAGAAGATGAAAAAAAAAATGCAGCTTCTTGTTACTGAGAAATCATAAAAGTCCTCTGTACTGAAGACTTTCCCATGTCAGAAAACTTGCAGCTTCAGCGTTCACTGTTACAGACATTGGAGACTCCTTCCAAAAATGCTAAATAAACGTCTGCTCATTGAAAAATTCACCGTATCAATTACACATTTTTTAAAACTCGTTTATGTGAGCGTTCCATACAAGTCCCAGTGTAATTTGCTACTACAGAAAAGATAATGTATTACAACAAGCGCATTAGTATAAACCTTGTGACTTGCCTTGCTGGCAAACTACCGTCACAGCTGCTGTTATAGAAAATTAATCAATACCTTCGGACCAATCAGATTTGAGAATTCAACAGTGCTGTGGTATAAGATACTTTCTATGAATTATATCAGTGCTGTCACAGCTGAAGTGGAGAAGCTGTGTGGCCGACTCACTGGCAGGTGCCTTGCAGACGACGCGGCTGTAGCTCCCAGTGCAGTTCGCTGTGCTCCACGTTCCATTCATGGACACCAGGACAGCACAACCAGGGCGGGGCTGAAAGTGGCCCCAGTTGGTGAAGTCTAGCTTGCTACCATCTAGCCAGACAGCATCTGTGAGTTTATCTGTGAATTTAACAGTTAAATGTTGTTTATTATGACACGACAATGCACTTTTATTCAAAGCAACAATGACTTTGACTAAATGACTAAAAATGAAGGATAGAGTTCTAATTCAGTAAATTTTGCTACTGGTGCTGTACCTTTGTAGATTGTTCCAAGCCCCAGCCAAACGCGGGAGGTGGCGAGAGGGTTATCAGCAACATGCCGTGTGACAAAGTCGTTCTCGTCCATACTCTTAATGGTCAAAAGCTGAGAGGAGGGTTCTAGAAATCATACAAGTTAGTCATACAGTTAATCATACAGTTAGACATGGTAAAAATGTCAAATTTCAGACAACTGAACAGTATTTTTCCATTCGAAATAGGTAAGATTTCCACAATTATATATACATAACATATTTGTATATGTATTAACATATACTGTGTCATTAAACTTGCTGAGGTATATGGTTTGTACAGTGGACAGTGGGAGAAAACTGGAGAACCCAGAGGAATCCCACACGAACACGGAGAGAACATGCAAAACTCCAGACAGACATCAACCCAAGCAAACCAGGGCCCCGGAGCTGTGAAGCTGCGATGCTACCCACTGCATCATCGTGCAACCCAAGAATGCGGTTTGTGGAAGTTAATTCAATTTTAATTCACATTTGGGCTGTCGGAAATAACTTTCCTGTTCAAACATTTATATATCACATGTTTGAAGACAAATACATTTTTATTGTACATTCCTATGTTCTGGTTTGATTGCCTAAAGTAATTCTTAAAAAAAAAAAAAAAAATAATAATAAATAAAAGGTTTCCTAAATTTTCAGTTGCATCTATAGTCTAATTAAATATTTTAAATCATAAGAAAGCATGTGCCCTTAAAGTAATAGTACATGTAATTAGCTTTCCATCAGGTACTTATTGGGAGTCTTTTTCTGTAATATAACTCATTATAAAGATTAAAGATCCATAAATCATAATAAGTCATTAAAGATCTGGAAATCTGAAATGACATTCCATCTGGCACATAGTGCATACATGGTGTACGAAGGTGGTGTAATACCTATGCAGTTAGTCATAGTGAATAGGAAGCCATTTGTAATTGAGTCAAACTATATGTTGGTGGATGGGCATGAAACCGTACAGTCAATAAAATGTTTCTTCAACATTTTTTTTACCCCCTGCAAGTAGACATGTTCTGCTTCTGCAAAGGAAAGGCTTTGTGTTGCACTATTGCTTTCATTAAAATTCAAAAGCATATGAATGCTAAATAAAATGCCAAATGCAACGTTTAAAGGACTTTAACAACACTGATTCACAATAAATCCCAACAAAGAGGAGTTCAACCAGTCAAAATGATCAGACCACACCGAGTTCATCGATAAACGATCAGCATTTTGGGCTGGTATTTACTCAGGCGTGAAAGGAGAAAAACATTACCGAGTCACATGGAGATGAAAATCACGGAGTAGTATGTGTAAAGGATTAAATCAGCCAAGCTCCCCAAGTAAAACTAATGCCTTTTGAAACAGGCTTTAAGATGCCAATACATACCCAGTTCCTTACAAACATTTTGTGCATGATGATTGGAGAAGACCGAGTAGTTGTACAGGGTCATGACAATGGCGTAACAGTTGTCTTTATACTGGATCCATGAAACCTCTCCATTACTCTCAGGACAGTTAACACTGGATTTAGCAGCGATCTGATACTCTGACAAAAACATAAAAAAAAAATACATGGGCGTTATACTCTCATCTGCAACTTTAATAGGAACACCTGCTCACCAGCTTATTCATGCAATCAGAAACAGTACCATTTCTAGAGTTTACACAGAATGGTGAAAAAGAAACAAATAAACAAAAAAAACCTCCAGTGAGTGGCAGTTTTGTGGGTGAAAACACCTTGCTGATGAGAGAGGTCAGAGGAGGAGGATGGCCAGACTGGTTAGAATGGACAAGAAAGATATGGTAACTCAAATAATCACAACGGTTTACAACAGTGGTGAGCTGAAAAGCATCTCAGAATGCACACCACGTCAAAGACCACATCAAGTTCCCCTACTGTCAGCCAAGAAGTGGAATATGAAGCTACAGTGGCCATAGGCTTACCAAAAATGGCAATGTTTTTGTTTTCCGCACCATTCTGTGTAAACTCTAGAGAACATTGTACATGAAAATCCCAGGAGATCAGCAGTTTCTGAATTTCTTCATTCTGATGTTTGAGGTGAACATTAACTGAAGCTCTTGACTTACGTATCTGTATGATTTTATGCATCGTGCCGACTGGCTGATTGGATCATTCCATGAATGTGTGAGTGTACAAGTGTTCCTAATAAAATTTGTTACTCTAAACAGCTTAATACTGTAATAATAATACAATAATGTTTAAGAGAACTGCCAAACATTTGTCACACCAAATTTCTATAGTGAATTTACAATCAGGAACAAGTTGTTTACAAGATATTATGTATGTGTATGTGTATTTTACTTTGTTTGCTGTTGTAACAAATGGCACCCTCCATCTCAGCAAGGCAGTTGACTGCAGTCCAGCTGCCTTTAGGGTCCACATACACACATTTTTCCTCGGAAACAGTGTCCGTACTCAGAAACCCTTCAGAGTGGAACTGCAATGCCGTCCCATCTGACCACTCGTAAGGCCAACCACTGAACTACAGGAATATCCAAGACTACTGTTAACACCGTCATATTCATCAAACCACATCTTACGTTTCAGTAAATGCTACAACCATTTACTGAAAATGAAAAGCAAACAAACCTAGACCTGTTTACTTACATCTAGCCTGGAAAGACCAGTCCAGAGAGGAAATCCATCTCGTTTAGAAATCAGTGCCATGTCTCTGTTGGTTGTTTCGTTGTGAATGCTAACAAGATGGCCACCATCACTGCTGCATTCCTTCAGGGCCTGATACCAGTTCAGTTTCTTAGCAACCAAGCGGAAGCTATAGCCTGATGGACTTTTCACATCAGCTGGATCCTTTCGATACTCCTCTTTGTTATCTTTAAGAGAAACAAACAGCCTCTGAAATTGCCTCTGTGGTGCTTTGAATCAGACTGTGTTCACTCTCTTCTTTCAAAGATCAAACCATGACTGTTGTGAACTCGTGTCTTACCATTTTCAATTTTGCAAACCACAATGGTCCTCTGCTTGAAAGGTTTAAAAAGGTTTTGCTGCTCAAACAGGTACCATTCTCCAGTCAGACTGAGACCAGCCATAAAGGGCTCTGTGGCTGTCGGTCTTCCTTTATTCCAGTTGGAGTACTGAATGTAGGTATCATCATACCATTTCAGTTTCCCATCTATAAAAGCAGAAGCACAACAAATTATTTATAAAAGTCATGTGGGAGTTACAAGAACCTGCTTATAAAAGCAGAAAACACTAATATGTTTTATTATATTATAATTATCTAGATTTACAAGTACCTTTCTTGTCTCTGTACATCCCGAGCCACACAAATGAAGCCAGGTCTTTAAATGGCTGAAGCTGTGTCCTAATGAATTCATTCTCCTCTTCATTCCGAATGGTCAGAATATCACCCTTTCCAACTGATTTCAGGAAAAAAAACAAACACTTATGTAATATAAATGAAACAAACAGCCCCTTTCTTCACTTTGCTATATCGTGCGATTTTTTTGTATTGTAATAGACTTTTTATGTTGTTTTTGACCGTCTACAAAAAAAAAAAAAAAAAAAAAAAAAACCTAAATAAATGTCTTGATAAAGACATAAATGTAGAAATACTACTTTCAATAATTTTGACATCAATTGTAATTTTATGTTAAATTATGTGATTAATTAATTAATTTGCCAGGGTTTCTCTTTTGACAGCTACCAACCGGAGAGAGCCTGACATGACACATGTTTCCTCCAAGACATGCAAAGTCAGCCAGCAACGTTTCCTTTCTTTTTCTTTTTTTGCTCATGGTGCACCACAGGGCAGCGTAACACACTCAGAGGAAAGAGCTATCTGCCTTGTTTAGCATACACGAGCTCATAGACGCCCACACTTGGGCAGCGTCATTGTGACTGACGAGGAGAAGTAATTCCACCCCTCCCAGACAGTATGACCAATTTTGCTCCTTCGGCTCCTGGCCTCGGATGGCTCTGGCATCATCAGGATTCGAACTCGTGATCTCTGGACAAACACTTTTCTGTTGTGTCACTTGGGAGCTAGAGTTGCTCTGTAATTGTACGAATAGCTGATAGTATGCTTAACAAAGAGAGAATGTTTTTTTTCTTACATGTTTATAAAAGCACAAGGCTTCTCCAGACCAGAGCGTGGATATGCTGATTTATTATGTTCTTGGTCAGTAGGTCAGTCAGTTAGTGAATGTTATCAAAATTCTGAGACTGCTGATTTGGAAACATAAACATTCATTCAGTATAGCCCATACCGAGAAGCCTGCATGTCTGCCGCTCGTTGTCCTTGTCATGCTCCTGCCATCTCACTGCCTGGAGCAGAAACGTGTAGCAGTTGTTTCTGAATGGGATCCAGTTGGGTCCACTGCTCTCATGTGGACACTTTTTAGTGTCATAAGAAGGTACGATGTTGTTATCTAATTAAGAAAAGACTCAGTGTAAATTATAATGCTTGATATTAATTAATAATTTGATTTCTATAATGAATCAATCCCTGACTTAAACTGACTTCACTAGCAAAGGCGAGTCATTCAGCACATTTTAATTACTCCAGTTACAAGTCTATTAACGGGGAAAAAGTGAGTAAATGTAAGTTTATGAACAGGCATTTTAAATGTTCGGACCTTGTGGTCTGCGACAGATAGCCCCTTTTAGCTTCTCCCCACATTCTGTGGCCTTCCAGAAGCCATCAGTGTCCAGATAAACACACTCCCCTACAGTGTCCTCTTGGCCCCAGCGGCTAAACACAGTGTGACTGTGATCTGTCCAGTGGTACTGCTCATCCTAGGAAAAAAATAACAAGAGGAACAAACTTGAAACATAATAACTTTGCCATTTCTAGTGTTTTGCGTTGTCACTTTGAATTTACTTTGTGACAATGAAGTGTGGTGCTTGCTCGTGTGTGTATGCACAAGTAGGAGACTTTTACATTTTCACTGAACAGTCCGATCCAGAGCGGATGCTGAGCTTTGCTGACGTGTACAGTGAGCACAGCTTGCTGGTATGTATCAGCCACGCTGGCCAGGTCCATGCCATTCTTCTTACATAACTCCAGAGCCTCGTACCAGGTCACATTCTCCTTTAAAACCACCTTAAATGTGTTATTGTTGGCTTGGAACTCATTCTCAGTCACCCCAGATTCCTCCTGCTTATCTGGAAAAATCAGACCAAAAAAAATAAAATCATCTCTGCTAACTAAATCATAATATCTTAAAGAGGCAAAAAAGTACAGATGGACTACCTGCATAATGCTGGCAGATAGCAACGCTCTGCTCTTCAGCGCAGGAAGTGTAGTCCCAAGTGCCCAGCATGTCTGAATGGGGATCATTAAACATATAGGCACACAGCTCCAAGCCATCCTGCTCAAACAACTATACAAAAACAGATGAATGTAAGAATGTTTTTCTAAGAATAAAACTTGGAATACAGTGAGGTTAGTAATTATGTAATAGTTACTGGTATTGTATCTAACATATGAAACAGTGGAACACTTGCATTGATGTACATAAGACGCAGCTGGCCATGGATCAGTGGGTTAAAGTTGTGGTACTTCATTGGTGTGTTATCCACCCACTGATTGTCCTTCAAACCAATCCAAAGCTTTTTTGGTTTCCCCGGCAGCAGGGTGGTGATGAAGTCTGAAGACAGAATCAAGCATAAACACTGGTGCTTCTAGTCTGAACAAGTGATGGCGAGGAAAAAAACTGATGGCATGAGTAATTTGTGGAAAAACCATGTTGGTGGGATTTACCATAGCGTCTTAAATTTAACTCCAAATTAAGCCAGTTAATATAACAAACAAACCTGCACCAATTTTGTACCACATACATGGTTCTAATTTGCACCATGGCCTGGTACATGTCACAATGATGAGTTGCTATTCAAAACAAATAGTGAACTGCTTGGCTTCATGCAGGAAGTGTGCTCACCCTGTTCAGCTTGGTCTCGGATAGACAGGAGACTTCCCCTCAGGGACTGACACACCTCATTAGCGGCTTTAAAACTCAGGAACTGAGGCTTGGTCACTGTGTAACACTGTAAAACACAAACATGAAGTATGAAGCAGTGACTGGGGCTGGTGGAAGGCCTCCATGATACAGAGTAGATCATTGGCAAACCTTGTCCCTGAAGGCAAGCGTGCCATCCTCGCATGGTTTGCCGGGGGGGTGGGGCTCTTGTGGTCCAATCTCTGAGGATGTGACGTTTAACGTCTCACATACAAACGGCTGTTTGGCATCACATCTTATCCGGAAATCTGTACATTTAATGTAATTTCGTGTCACAGGCGGATATTTTAATGAAAGAGGAAAGATTACACTAATGAAATGACCATGAATGAAAAGATGAAAGAGTCTCATATTTTCTGGTGTACCTGGTACGTAGGATCCAGGGCTAAATGAAGTACATCTGCCCAAGACCATAGAGTGATAGACATGCAGATGAGTAAGCCTGAAAACACAGTGATTAGTACTGGGTGAGTGGTTCTGCATATTGCTTTTGGCTAAATTAGTCTGCAACTGGATTCAATAACTAGATTCATACTACAACTGGATTCATACTACTCACCTTAAGGGAACAAGAGGACCAGGTTCACGAAGGTCCACCCACCAATTCTCCATCCCCGCATGCTTCAAAGAAAAACAGTTGACACTAAATCCACTGGATGCTTTAGAGATTTCATTCTCTGTGTGGGGCAAGAGGTTGAAGAGGTGACTAGTCCTACCTTATAGAGGTGTTCACGCAGATGTCTGGCAGTGTTGAATGACAGAGGTGTGGCTAGTTTGCTTTTGTTGCTGCTGCAGTACATGCTAGCCTCTTCGTAGGACAACCTCGGTTGGTTTACAAACCAGAACTCTTGCCCATCCATAAACACTGAGGTGTTATGGTGTCCGTCTGCAGGGCAGAGAGAAAAAAAAATATATATACATCACACTAAACAGCTTCCTCAGAAAACAGTGCAAGACATCCATACATATAAATATATAAACATCCATGGTAAGAGAGAAAATGTTAAACTCCACCTGGATTATACCATTCAGGATTCTTTGGGGTTTGACCTGGAACACATATAACAAAACACTTAATCAACTCCGAACAAGCTACTTGTGTGTTTATCTCATGACCTGATTCTGAACAGTTTTAAACAAGCACTGCTAGATAGACCAAAATACTTGTGACAAATATACTTGTGCAAAATATACTGTAAGTGTTTCCATGTTTGTGCATGGCTTACCTCGTGGGATCTGACACACCCATTCCAGCTTAGCATCACAGTGAAAGGCTCTGGGGTAAAACTGATTAGGACCTTCCGCCGTCAGCAAAACGAACAGCAGTATGTATCTTTTTTTCAGCGACTGGTTACAAAACACAAAGACAGAGCACGTGCAATAATCATGAAAGGTGTTTCATTTTCTAACAGCAATGCTCTGACAGTAACACTAGCTCTAACTGAAATCACGGGTTTATATTAATGCGCTCCATGTTCTATAGTAACAACTGTTTGGTAGACTCTTCACATAAATGGAGTGGAAAAAGGTGTTTAGATGTTTATTTAGCAGTTTTGGAAGTCTCCAGCGTAAGCACTATGTAACAGTCAGAGGTAACAGTCAAGCTTTCTGACACTGGAACATCTTCAGGACAGAGGGCTTTTCGGTTTCTTTATAACATGACAAGCTGCAAGTTTTGACTTATTTAAAAAAAAAAAAAAAAAAAAAAAAAAAAGAGGCTGGCGGTGCTGTTGTCGTATGTGAAACTAATTTGTTTTGCGGATGTTCCACAACATTAAATAAAGTAACTATAAATGGATAAAAGCCACAACATGATGTCATAACATTCAAAATTTTTAATAATTGGGAAGTTGCTGTGGTATAAGAGGAATAAAACACTTTGGGACATGCTGTTATAGGAAAATAATAAACTTCAGAGTGGTAACACTAACTCCTCTTCATAGTGGAACATATTACGCCATCCCGTTGCTGATTATTTTTCTACAACAGCATGCCCTGTTGCGTTTTACTCCTTACCTAATACATACCAACTAGAAGCACATAACTGCAAAACTGTGTTTACCACACCACGGCTCTGCTCAATATTACTGATATTCTGGTGTACTGTAGTTCTTGAGATCTACATGAGCTCACCTTAAAGGCAGTGCAGTCTCTGTTATACTCATCATCTTCATGGAACTCTTCCGCAAATATCTTCATGGACACCTGTAAGAGAGTAATAGAGACATGTCAGAAATTGTCTGTATAGAAAGCACTAGTGACTACTAGTTAAAGTAGAGTCTTGCTAACTGTAAATTGGAAACTATTAGTTACTATTAGTAACTCACAGGCTGCCCGTCACTCCACTCCCATCGGTTGTCGTTGTTTGGATTTCGCCGATTTAAGCCAACCCAGAAGTAGCGATCATCACTGCACAACGTAAAAATAAACATCTAGCCTGTCAGTGTGTTCAGGGTTCCTTCCAGAAAGCGAGTGAGTTAATCAGACAATATAACTGACATTCACAAAATTTGTGGTTTTACACTTACATACAGCATGTGCCGTTTTTTATTTTGAGTATGGCCCTTTGTTTTTTTTTCCCTCCAGCATCTCCAATGTTATCTACTAGATTTACAATTTTTTTAAATGCTATAAATTTACAAAAGTAAGCGAAATGTCAAGGACTATGTAAACAAAATGCTATTTTTAATGTCAATTTTGCTTCCAAACTTAATACTTTTTACATTATTGTTATAATTTAGCATTTCTACACATTTTCATTATGTTATGTTTTATCAGAAATAAGCTATTGTACAGTTTTAATCAACCATGATTTGAAATATGAATATTAACCTGTCATTCATACAGACACTTGTGTCCTGAGTGTAGGCAGTTCATATGATTTCCCAACTAAAATGCCTTCTATAAACAGCAGAACTTTATCTAGCTCTGTGCCAGCTCCTCAGGGGTGAGATTTGGCAGTGAGGATCCACCACTGGACCACTTTTATGGGCCTTTCTTTCCTTTCTGATGGCTCTGAAGCTTTTTTATGTGCTGATCTGACATACGTTCATTTCTATTTTCATTCACTGGTTTAATAAATATAACTATCTGTACTGAACGTCAGATTATTACAGATATGTACACTGTGATCAAAAAGCTGATTAATTCTTCGAGACTCTTTCATGAAGTTTGAGTTTTAAATAACACCAGAAGGTTTGCTGCTACAGGCTAAAATATTGAGCAAACGTTCAGTAAAGCGGAATTTTTAAGCTGTGAGTTTAATATTTCTGTTCATTATTTCTCAATATTCTGTCTGTCAAACACAAACCATGTGTTGCCAATGACAAGAGAGAGTTTTATTGTGAATTCCCTCTTGCACATTCCTTAGGCATAAGAAATGCAATAACCATGCAATAAATTTTAAAGTCTGCTGACAGCATGTAAAATTGTGTCAAGCGCAAAGTTTGTAACAGCAGTTATGCAATTTCTATCGGAACAGTTGCATAACCGACTCTTTATCATTCTCAAAACATCTGGAATATTTCGCCATCGCTGAAAGACAATGCTCTACCTCTGACTGTAACAATTTTGTCAACTACTTACTCACCGTGACACCATTCATGCTCTCTTAAATTTTCATGAGATATGGAAGCCTGATGAAATGGCTTTAGTATTAAATTTACTTTTATAGTCATTAATATACACATGATAACTTATAAAAGTAAAGCAAATAAGTTTAGAAACATTTTTGCAAATTTATTAAAAATGAGAAACTGAAATCTCTCATTTAGGAAGTATTCAGACTCTTTATTCGGTAACTTTGCAGAAGCACCTTTGGCAGCTTCAGGTCTTCTTGGATAAGTCTCTACAAGCTTTCCGCATCTGGACTTGAACAGTTTCTGCCATTCTTTCTGGCAGATCCTCTCAAGTTCAATCAGACTGGATGGGGAGCATCTGTGAACTGCCATCTATTGGTCTCTCCACAGATATGGGGTTCAAGTCTGGGCTTTGGCTGGGCCACTCAAGGTCATACTGAGACTTGTGCTTCGGGTCATTGTTGTGCTGAAAGGTGAACCTTCATCCTAGTCTGAGGTCAATCTGGAGCAGGTTTTCTTCAAGAAACTCTCTGTATTTGGCTTCATTCACCCTTCCCTCAATTCCGACCAGTCTCCCTGTCCCTGCCACTGAGAAGCACCTCCATAGCATCATGCTGCCACCATCATGCTTCAGTGTAGGGATGGCATTACCAGTTGATGATCAGTACTTGGTTTTCGAATGAATCCCTGTTTTTTCTCGATGCAGTCTGATTGCAGAGGACTATGGAGAGCTTCCTGGACAACATGGCTTGGTTTTTGGTCTGACATGCACTGTGAATTGTGAATTTGCTATTTTTTGTGAATTGCCAAAGTGGACTCTAGGCAAGTTCTAAACACACTTCGAGATAATCAAAGTGAACCGGATTCACCTCAGCTCAGTTTGGAATGCCTGAGCCAAGGCTCTGAATACTTTAATGAGATATTTCAGTTTCTGATTTTTAACAAATTTGCAAAAAATGTTTAAAAACATGTTTTCACTTTGTTATTATGAAATATTCTGAATAATGGCCAAAATAATGAATAATGGCCAATCAGTTTTAAACTGAATCCATAACACAATAAAATGTGCAAAAAGCTAAGAGGTCTGAATACTCTCTGAACTCATATGATTTCCTAATCTGAGGGACTTGATGAATGTAAGCCCGTGTGTCTGTATTTATGTGACTGTATGTGTTCGAGTGTGTAGTACCTAACAGAGTCTCTCATAATCTCATGGAGTAAACGCATCTCCTCCTGCTCAGTGAAACTGGGCAGATGAGCTCCCAGTGCTTCACAAAACTGCTCAGCCTCTTCCCACGTGCGTTTACGACTCACTCTCTCTTCGTTAAACACCTACATGTGCACACACATGGACAAACAGCATGACATAACTGACATGTGATTCTGACAAAGGCACAGACACACACACACACACACACACACACCTTGTAACAATACTTCATTCCCTGTCGGGTAACCCATCCTGGAGAGCAGGTGGCATTGAGGTTGGGGTCAGCTGGTGAAGTTGGGACAGGAGTTTCAGAAGCAATGGGACTCTTGCAGATACTACCAGCTTTAAACTCAGTGCAGTTCTCCACAGACCATTGACCCACTGGGCTCGTGGACATCACTGCACACCCTCCTACTTTACCTATAACGCGCGCACACACACACACACGCACACACACACACACACACATACACACACACACACACACACACATCAGCAGAGCTCGCAATCCCTACAGGTCATGCTCTGAAATACGCAAAGTAGCCATAAATAGTGTATAGTAGCTTTTAGTTTTAAGCATACAGTTTTAAACATATAGTTTAAAGGTTTCTACAGCCATCTTTTGAAGTTTGGTCACATCTAGAAAAGAGCCGCTCAACTCTGCCCCTGTGCGTGTGTGTGTGCATGCGTGCGTGACCATGCGCTGAGCAAAGCAGAAAGCGATGCGCAAGCTGGAAAGCTTGCACGTGTCATTCTGAAAAGTTACTGACTGACTGCTCAGCCTAAATAAAAAGCTCATGTCAATCTTAGCCTGGGGTTCTGAGTGGCCTACTGTTGACATGGTTTCAGAGGCATATGTAGTTTTTACATAAACGGGTTGGGAATAGTTGGAGGGAAGGGCTTTATCAATGTTTTCATGGCTATTCACATCACAGGCAGCAGAAGGCTCTACGAAACACAAAAAGCTCATTTAACTTGTACTACATCAAGTTTGCTCAACCTGGTTCTCCCCATTTCCAGTTGGTATATGTGACTCTGCTTGCTTTTCCATCCTGGCTGAACCACTGGTATTCTCCTGTGCCTTTAGCGTCCTGAAGCCCAGTCCAGAAATACTGACGCTTACTGCTTACATGCTCCTTCAGCAGACTGTTAATGAAAGCCTGCTCAAACCTAAACAAGAAAGAGAATGTGTGTGTGTGTGAGAGAGAGAGATACAGGCAGAGATTTATTAAACATTTTAAGAGTTGTCTATTGTTTAATATTTAGCTGAACATTTACCTGTCATTAATGATGACTTTACAGCTGTTCTTATAAGAGACTTCCCGAGTGTCAACTTTATAACATGCATTTTTATACCTCCTCCAATCCTATATAAGAAGATAGAGAAATGAGCGTTATTATTTTCTTCCTTCATACTTATAAGATCCGCAAAAATCAGTTTCAGTTCCGCTGACGTGCAAACAGGAAAAACGATGTCTTACCCCGTCATGTGGGCAGCTATTTTCTGTTGCGTTCTCATTTACCTTGCCGGCTTTCTTACACAGGAAGGACTTCAATGCACTGCAAGAATCTACAGACCATGCATGTATCTGGGGGCGCAGAATATTAAAAAGTGTTGGTGAGACCTAGATTTTTTTCCTGGTATGCACACTTTTAACCTCCACCTTCTATTCTCACACCTTTTAGTCAACTATGAAGTGTGAACTTACGAATGCAGATTGAGCCAGATCCTGTACTGACATAAGGACATTTTATTGGTGACACGCTATTGCATTATATGGTTCTGATCAAATTCTAGAGCTGAATGGATCTGAGCTGAATAACAGCAAACCAGCAAAGCCACCTAGGCCTGGATTAATAACATATGTAGAAATATAATATTTGAATCATAATGGGTTGTAAATTCCTTCAGCAGATCTTATTAGTTTTATCTATACACTGTAAAAAAGTAAAAAATATCTTGAATACGGACAAATGTATCTAGTAGTATTTATGAGATTACTATAAACCAAATGTTATATATTATAGTCTGTTTTTAGATGCTTTTACACATTAAGCAAACCTTAAGCTAATTTTGTGTCTGTCTAGAAATAAATACTTGAAATTAGAAAAAAAAAATACAAGATAAAGTTCACTATATTCAAGATATTTTGACTTGCTAAGATGTCATTTTTGCTGTGTATGAAAAATATTAATTGAACTTTGAAAAAGGTTTGATGCATGATACATTTTTTAGCTCCACTAATTACTATTAATAACCACATTTAATTGCCCTGGGCTGGTACACAGATTCATTCTTCACATGGATTAGAAGCATATTAACAGCTCTAAGCTGAAAGCATGATGGCATAACAACATTGATGGCTTTAATAACTACTTTAATGGGTCATCTCACTCAATACTTGGCTGCTGTTCATACACATTTAATTCAGCTTTGGCTTGCTGCTCTTTGGCAGAGATGCTCTGCTCAATTATTTTCCTTTGGCGGAGTCCCAGCTTGTTTCATTTGCATATTCACACACTGTCGACTTTTTTAGGAATACCTGTACATCTGCACATTCATGCAGTTATCTAAATCATGTGGCAGAAGAGCAATGCAGAAAAAAATCATGCAGATACAGGTCAAGAGCTTCAGTTAACGTACACATCAAACATCAGAATGAAGAAAAATCGTGACTTTAACCGTGGAATGGTTGTTGGCACCAGAAGGGCTGGTTTGAGTATTTCAGAAACTGCTGATCTCCTGGGACTTTCACACACAATAGTCCCTAGAGTTCACACAGAATGGTGTAAAAACCAAAATACATCCCGTTAGTGGAGGGTCTGCAGGCTGAAACACCTTGCTGATGAGAGGAGAATGACCAGACTGGTCTGAGATGACAGGAAGGATATAGCAACTCAAATAATCACTCTTTACAACTGTGGTGAGCAGAAAAGCATCTCAGAATGCACAAAACATCAAACCTTGAGGTGGATGGGCTACAACAGTAGATGACCACAGTGGCTATCATGAGTACAGACTCACTGAAACTGGACAGAAAAAGAGGGGGGGAAGAAGAAGAAGAAGAGAAAAAAAAAAAAAAAAAAAAAAAAAAAAAAATCACCTGGTCTTTTTCCAGACTTCAACTGTCCAGTTTCAGTGACAGTTCTCATGACAGCCTCAGATTCTTGTTCTTGGCTGAACAGTCTTGTCATTCTCCTCTGATCTCTCTCATCAGCAAGGTGTTTCAGCCTGCAGACCCTCCACTCACACGATGCTTTTTGTATACCATTCTGTATCAACTCTGGAGACTGTTGTGTGAAAGTCCCAGGAAATCAGCAGTTTCTGAAATACTCAAATACTCGAATACAGTCCTTCTGGTGCCAACAGCCATTCCACGGTTAAAGTCACTGAGATCACGATTTTTCTTCATTCTGATATCTGATGTGAATATTAAATGAAGCTCTTGACCTGTATCTGCATGATTTTTTTACATTGCTCTGCTGCCACATGATTGGCTGATTCGATAACTGCATGAATGTGCAGGTGTACCTAATAAAGTCGACGGTGTGTGTATATATCTTAGCACAGCAGTTCTCACACTTGTTCCAGCCAGGGAGCCTTTAATGCATGGAAAAAAAATCCACAGAACCCCTCACTACAGATTTATTCCATACACATAATTTAACTATTCAAATATTAGATGTACAATAATATTTTGGCTATTTATTGGAGCCAGAGTTTTTTTTATTCCTGAACTTTCCACTCACAGAACACTTTTTATCATTTATCACTTTTTAACACATTATCATTCCATTCCATTCAAAGCCTTGTTGAATTTATATGTCAACTTGTTTTTGAGTTAATGAAGTTAAAATTCAAGTGGCTAATAACTATAAGAACTCAATAATAAATGTAATCATGCTTGAGTCAACTTATAGTATGACAATAAATGTAATAAATGTAATTAAAATCCACAAATCTATTAGGTACGTATAGATATTTTCAATTATTTGAAGATTGAAGAGAGAATTAAAAATCTGAATAGTAAATAAGATGTATCTGAGTATTATTTAATAGTGCTCAGAGCAGCTACATGTCTAGCACAGTTGTGGGAAAGCGTCAACAGCGAATTGGTGTGAGACTGCCTGTGGGTTAGGAGTGTTTTGCTCTTTGCGTGCTGTGACATCAATAAGACCTGCTCACTGCGGATTAGCTCTAAGTTTGGAAACTATTCAACAGATGGTTTTGCTTTCTGGATGCAGTCTTTAGATTAAAAAAATAATAATACATCACTGCTTATCTGTCTCACTACTAACATATTGATGTGCAGCATCTTTACCCCAGTTTCGTGGCAAAAATGAGTCTGTGCTGCAAAATGAAGACACATTCCTCTATGCTTGCCCCATCTCATACAGCACTCGTCTCAGTGGTGGAGTAAGTGGTAAATGGGGTCAAATTTGACTTTTACTCATAAGATGATTTAGCAGGAGCAAAGTGATTTTCTCACAGTCTACTAACTGTGTAGTAGTACGGCAAAGCATGTTGAATAGTAATTTATCTGTAATCGATGTTATGCTCTCCTAATGTCATTCAAAGTTATATGTATGTATATATGTATGTATGTATGTAGTTAATATATAAAGAACTGTATCACTGCAAAATATCATCCTTGATTTAAATTAATGTGACACATCCATTAACACTCGAGCCACATACCAAATCAGAGAGGACCACACATCCTGTGGTGTTGGGCTGCAGCATTGGTGGCTGATTACGTGCCCAGTACGTAAATGACGCAACCGATCCATCTTCCCACTTAAAGTGTTCTGTGTTGCTCTCAGCCTTCAGACCTATCCACGGGTTCAGAGTCTCTGAGAAATACAAACACATTCCTTCTCAGTTTCCTTCCTGCACCAGTGGCTTACTGACATTTGCAGAATATCATGATTTGTGTCTTGGTAATATATTGTTTGCACAGGTTTCGTGGGTGCTTTATAGTCCCTAAAACTCCAGTCTATGGCTGTGTAATCTGCTACTGTTGTAAACACATTACACTGCTGTCTCCGCTGCCACATTTAGTATGTACGCAACGTTCATGACGGCTGTAAAATGCACAGAAGAACTTGGCATCGCTGACCATAACTAAACTAAACAACTGTCTAGTTTTGGCTAAGCAGCACTACACACTGCTGTGCTAATTACATTTTTTTTTTTTTTTTTGGTTCAGCAGCCGCTTTCTCTCATAGCCTCTTTCAGCTCATAACGGGAATGTGATAAATACTGAAAGTTTAACAGATTTTATGGAAAAGTCAGTCTCAGTTAAGGGATTTTTGGTGCTTACCACAGCTGTGGTTAAATAAACCACATGTCTTTGGTGCTGGATTTTCCAAAGAAAGCCGTTAACTTTTGCTCTGATAACAAAGCATGTTGATAAACTAATTGTTCCTATTTATCATCACATTATTATTATTATTGAGTATATTTACTGCTAAAATATAGAACCTGTAGCTTGTGGGTACGTCAGTAGAGTACGATCTTATGTTATGCCTACTTCCTGTAAAATGCATGGTGAGCATATGCATGTCCTCCAGACTGTGGATGCTGGCCAGCTGAGCTCCGTTCTTTACACACACTTGCTGCGCCTCTGCATACATCTTCCTTTCCCCCATCTGGGTTCCATAAAGATTATAGCAATAACCCTGCCATGGGAACCATCCGCTCTCGCACTGGGTGGCCTTGTACACCTGTTTATCTATAGTGAGACATACGAACACAAAGATCTTAAATAAATATAGACTATTTTGACATACTGACACTATGGTTGCATCGCTTTAATATCCCACCTGTAGTCTCTGTCTGGCTGGTATTCTCTTTTTTCTCACAGATATATGGCAGCTTCTTCTCACATGACTCCCCACCAAAGCGCAAATTAGGGTGTATCACCCCACACTCTGGTGACATCCAATTGTGCTGGTCTGAAAACACAACAGTTTATTAATCCATCCATACAGAAAAGTCTTTGATAGGATTCTTTTACAGAAGCTGTCATCATAGCTAATGAAAGTTCAAGACCATGCACAGTCTTTAGAAACCACACACACAATGAATATGACAGATGTTTGTCCCACCACATCTAGAAAATATATGGGCATAAATGGATAAAGGTCCTATTGAAGCAGCAGATTTGTTCAAACACACGCATCCACATCAACAGTGACCCTGGCGACAACAGAAGTCTATTGTCTTTAGGGTGGAGACTAACACACTTGCTCTACACAAAGGTGGGGGGACTGACCCATCTCTAGCCAGAACAATGGCACACACTATACAACATTTTCAAACAAATCTGAATGCCTGCTGTGATACAAAGGACTACAGGCCATGTTTCACAGCTTTAACCTACACTGTGTGTTAAAAGTGATAACCGGGTCAGTTGTTTTGTAAGACTTCGTAATAAAAACTTTCATTACCTACTTCCCATGGGAAATAAACTAAAGGTGATGCATCTGACCACTGCCACCCCTGCGCCCAGTCCAGTTGGTTCAGCCCGATCCACAGCTGCTCCGGTAAATCTTTTGTTACTTTAGGTGCAGAAATACATTAGAGTTATTTCAGTGTTTAAGTGGCAATTATAATTAACTAACATTAATAAAGGAATCATTTTAGAAATGGCATGCTTGAGTAAATTTATACTATGACAGAGTTACAGAATCAGAAAACCAATACTGTAGCTACAACAGAATAAAGTCTAGATTAGGGGTTCCCAAACTATGTGTAGGGTCGACCGATTTACAAATGGGGTCGCAAGAGAAATCTCCTCTTCTGTTTCATTCAATCACTTTACAAATTAATGCAAGAAATATCGAAGACAGATTTTGTGTGCTAATATTTTCAAATGGTGCTGGTGAGTCATGTTAGTGTAGTCTTTTTCACTATCCTGACACACTGCACTATCGTAGTTCAGCAATAAAAATGGATTAATAAATTTTCCCATCCATCTACTACTAAGCAAAACAAACTACGTTGTGCCTCAAATTTCATACTTATGCACTAGTCTAGACTGTTATTGTGTACTAATACTAACCGGTTCTCCGATTACAGTTAGTGCTTGAATTTTAAAAACTTCTCATGCCTACCGATAGGTTTGTTTTGTGTACCAGCCTTCTGGATTTTCTAGATAATTAATTACTTTTGAATGTAAGGCCAGAGCTTTGGAATTGAGACACAGCCCACAACAACGATCATGACAACAGCGGAAAGTTTTAAGAGTGACCGAGCTCGTCGGTGTGTTTAACATCGCTGTGCATAAAATAAAAATTGGGACAGGCATGTTTGGCTCTTACATGCTGTCTAGCATCTGCCAGATGTACAAAAGATACAGCGAGTGTGTGAATAATGATGATGCTTGTGTTGCCATGGCTTCTGCACACGCACGCAAAATCACGTGTCAAGTATAAACCAGGCTGCCTCGCATCGGGCACAGCACCATGGCGTGGATTATTTTTCTATAACACAACACGACCCACTAGACTGGTAAGTCAGTGCAAGGAGAAGTTCTTCGGTTTTCAATCACTTATGTATATATAGTCATATTTGTATGTAACTGACACAATAAAATGTTCAACTGTTACAGTAGTCCTATATTAAAAATCTGAAATGGAGTTGTTGATAATTCATAATGTCCATTTGTCCATTTTGGGAACCCCTGGTCTACATGCTCAAACAGAAATCAAGTAGTCATGGATGCCATGGGTGTCATTATTACCCATGCAATATCATTTGTAATATTATAGCATTGTCTGATACTTAATAAATCTATTACGAACCATTTCTGACCATATCCCAATAATTCACTCTGTAAAAATAGGCACAGCAGCTAACATTTCATACTCCTCGCTGCATTCCACTGCACTGTGAAGGATAAATGGTTTGTTTGTATATAATCATATTTACAGTTCTGCAGTTCTCGAGGACTGGATACACTGAGCAAGTCTCCACCCTGACTACGGCAGGCATCCCGCGCCTCGTGCCACGAAACCATCGCTGTGGAAACCACCTGGTAACAGCGACCATCGAAAGGGCCATCCCATAATGTACCACATCCCTTCTCTGAAACAGACATCATAGGGTGGGAGAGACCGGATGAAAGAGATAGCCATAGAAAGAGAGAGAAGTGAGAGAGAGAAAGAGAGATAGAGAGAGATCTTATACTTTCTCTTACCCAACAATTCAAAAAGCATTTTCTCATTCCATAATGTACATTATACACAGAGCAGAGCTTCCTGTTTTATTAATATGGGGCTATGCTGATTTGGACTGTTGCTGTTACTTGATATCTAATCTTTCAAAATCTATTGCACTGTCACAGGTTTCAAGTGAGAGATAACGTCAAGGGTCAGGGTTATGCCGGATCTCGAGTCTATCCTGGAAACACTGGGCACAAGGCAGTAATACACACTGCATGTGATGTCAGGATTAAATCTCGGACCCTAGACCTGCGAGGCAGCAACCCTACCCGCTGCGTTATCAAGTAGCTCACCAAGTTTGTTATTTTCAGATGTCGGTACACGTCCAACATGCTCACATAATACAAGGAGCACTGATTTAGACCTGTGACTAAGTTTTATGGCAGGAGCTCCTTTAGAGGTCTCCTGATAAAAGGAATTAGCGGATACTTACCAGCCAATCAGAAATGAGTAACAGCGAGCATTGTAGAAATAATAATATTCCTGGTTACAAGCATGCTTTCAAAACAATTATTATTACAAAAAAAAATGTATTTCATCATTAACTATTCAGACTCTACCCACACAGCAACAGAAAAAGAAGGAAGGATGTAAGCTCACCATATTTTAGACAGTTTCCCCACTTTTGATCATTATCATAGTTCTCAGTTGTGGAACACCAGACGAGAGAGTCGGTGGCGGTGGCATGAAGGCAGCTGTTGTGCCAGGTTTTGTTGTATAGGAAGGGGAACGTGCAGGGTGCACCATAAGAGTTACCACCGGTGGTGTGAATCGCTAGAAACACAGATAAACAGGGGTTAATTGCAAAACAGAGAGGGTGTATGTATGTGTGTGCGTGTATGCTGATGAGGAAAGTCCCCAAACTGGTTCAAACGCAGTATAAACCTGCTTCTTCGAACCAGCTTGATTACACTGTAATCGTCCAATAAACACCAAAAACAGGCTATGTTTAAAAGCAAACATTCACTGCAAGACAACCACTCATTCCAGGAACTGAGCAAAGCTGCCACAACGATACAATAAATATCAGCAGGACAAAACAGAGTGTCATCATTTAAAGTCATTCAGTACTGGACTAAGTTCTGGGCGTGGTTGTTAAATTGTCTTTGGCTAACTTTGAAAGAAGCGAAAGTGAAAGTCGATCTTTGCCTAGGATTATGCCCACGGCATTTGTCCCATACTGTGATCTGTTGACGAGAAAGATACCATGAACAGAATTCCCCAAAAACTCCACAGAAACTGAGGTACATTGTGTACTTACATACAACAACTGCAATATCCAGCTATCTGATGAATCATACCGTACCTTACGCACATACTCTTCTCTAAAACAACCAGAACTTACAGGTTTAACAGAAGAATTAGCAGAACAACGATAAAACAGGAACAACCATTAAATAAAAATAATCTGGGCTGAGTGGCTTTCTATGAGGAAAGTTACAAAATTCTTCACCCAAGCAAAGTTTATTGTATGTTTATATGCATTTGTATGTACAGTGTCCTCCAGAATTATTAGCATTCTTCATAAAAAAAAATTGCAAAAATGATAATTTCACAATTTAGATTTTCTATTCAAACAATAGAATTTTTTATCTATCAATCTCTAACAAAAATTCACTCGTTAGAAATTTTTTAAATAGCAGTATTTTCTCTCAATGCAAATTGTCATTCTTGAAAAACGGTTTTATTTTAAATATTTTTCATTTGCTCTCAGTTCACCAGACTGTTGTTGCTTTATCCATGTCCTGTTTCCCAGTGGTACAAACATAAGGTTGCATACATTTAAAAATATCATTGGCATCTATTACTTTGGGGAAAAAACACACAACTTTCAACACAAGAGAGACATGTGGTTGTTCACCTGCGCAAAGCAGGGTGTAAAGTAACAGATCTGAAAAGTACATAAGCAGTTAAAAATAAAATTAGCACGCTTAGGGCCATAACAAAAGAATTCACATGACTCAAACAGGTGGACACATGAGCACACTGTTCCTACTCACACACACACACACACACACACACACAGAGCGAGAAGGATGGTGAAGCAGGTAAAAGCGAGCCCGAAGTACACAGTTTCAGAAATGAACAGTTTAGCTGATAGTTGTGGTTGCATTACACGCCACTTTCAAAACAACAAGCTGTGAAGCTCAAAGTGTTGTAAGAAAGACGCCCTTCCTGGGAGCATCTTATATAACACAGCATCTAAACTTCTTCATTAAAACTACTACTGGCGTTGTGTGTTGTGGTTAGATGAAATCAAACATCAAGCGTTATGGTCATGCATACCATCAGCTTGTATGATGACAAAAGGTGGCACCTGATAGCCACTGTAAAACATGGTGGTGCATAACTGATACTTTGGGGTTGTTTTGTGGCTGGTGTTTCAGGGGCTCATGTGAGGAGTGACAGCATCAAGAATTATGCTAAGCACCAGGATATTTCAGACCCAAACCTGGTTCCCTCTGCCAGGAGGCTCAGACTTGGATAGACCTTCGAGCGTTGATCTTATTAGATAGAACAAGATGAGCCAAACATACCACCAAATCAACACAAAAATGCTTCAAGGAACACAAAAACAAGGTTTTTCAATGACCATAGCAATTTCCACATTTAAACCTGACTGAAAATCTATGGTCTGATTTGAGGAGACATTTAAATGTTCTGCATGACTAAGGTTCCTAGTCCAAGTGTCTCCACCCTCGTTATACAATACAGGAAGAGAATCCATGCTGTTATTTTCTCCAGGAAAGGTGTCACAAAAATATTAGCTGTATGGGTGCCAATAATTTTGAAATCAGTGTTTTGTAGGAAAAAAAAAATGCACTACTCAAAAAACCTTTGTGTTTGGGGAAAAAAAACAAAAAAACAATATAACTATACAATGTCCCTGTGTGTTTGAGCTCAAAATAACACTTGATTGTGTTTTTCTTTTTATATATTAATTCTTTACTCATTTTCATGAAGGGTGCCAATAATTCTGGAGGGCATGATATGTACATGTTGGCATCTCTTACTTTGGTATGGCCTTTCACAGATGCTCTCCGTAGTGCCTCCCCTTCTCCAGGAATCGGATGCGTCCCGTTTGGCTGTCACAGCCCCGCTGGCGGAGACGCCCAGCCTCATCTGAAAGGTGGTGATAATATATCCCTCATAACAGCGCCATTGCAAAGTGGCGTTGTCGGAACAGCTGGTGAGAGACAGCGTTTTGGACAGAATGTCCAGTCCCAGGCAGGCGGATAAATCCGTGTGGAAGAGCCGATGTCCTGAGCCCCACATCCACGACTGGGCTGCCGTTGATGAACAGTTTCCCAGAGTCAGAGATCCCACCTGAGCCAGGAAACATTTGCCTGTGCCTTCATGCTGGATACTGAAGGTGGTGCTATCTGTGGCACGACAGAGAGAGATTTCACTGTAGCAAAACAGATATTTAGCAGCAAAAAAATCAAGCTATATTGTTACAATTTTAGAGAGCTGATTCAAAGAAATACATTCCTGATGTTTTTTTTTTTACTCATTCACTTTCAGTAACTGCTTTATCCTGGTCAGGGTCACAGTGGATTTTGGGAACACTGTATGTGAGACGGGAATACACCCTGGATGGGGTCAGTCCATCACACACACACACACACACACACATTCACATGCTCATTCACATGTAGGGGCAATTTAGAGTCACCACCTACCGGCATATCTTGGGGAAGTGCGACAAAAACCAGAAAACACAGAGGAAACCCATACGGACACAGGGATTACATGTAAAACACGATATAGAACTGGAGACCCTGAGCTGTGAGGAGACAACGCTCCCCGCATGATTTCTTTATACCATACTGAAGCAAGGAAATATTCCTTCTGAAAAGCTGTGACCTCAGAGACGGAAACTTCCCATATGCAACCACACCTCCTATGTCTCTTCGAGCTTAGTTTAGCTTCCACAGTTTAAGATCTTCAAATGAACCTGTAATTTGGATTTAATCAGGAATAATTTAATTCTACAGGCTGTTCAGGGTTGCAAACTTCTGACTGAAGTGTTTCGCAGTCAGTGCACGAGTATAAGATTGCGTTCTCTTGGCAATAGTCTTCTTGTAAACACTTTCATTCTGAAAATAAAGGTGCAGTTTTGGTTTGCAGAAAGCAGGAGGGAGTACAGGCCTTGTAGCTTTTGGGTGGAGACCAAGCACTATTGTGAAAACAGTTCCAGGACAAGGAGGCAGGCTTTTTAAGGATTAGCTTTCCCTTTTCTGAGGATTAGGGCTCTTGAAATGTGTGTACACACGTGTATAAATTATATGAAATTAAAATGTCAGTGACTACTTAAAATACTTGAAATAATCTCTTTGAGCCATGCAGTAGAGCAGTTAAAGGACTGTAGGGTACTCAACATACTAAACTTACTAAACATACTAAATAGTATGCATAGAGCAGAGAGCAATGTTACTGTTTAGTGTTTAGTGATAATTTGGCTGATGTGTTTCTCTGAACATAAAAACAACTGAAAATACAGAATATATCTGAACTAAAAAAAAGTCCTACGCATGTGTGTGTGTGTGTGTGTGTGTGTGTGTGTATACACACACACACACACACACACACACACACACATCAGTGTTACTGTGAGTCTGGAAAGAAGTTTAGTATTACAGCCTTCCCAGAGTGTCCAACCTAGTAGCCTACATGTTATAGCTAAAGCTAATGTAATAGATTTGAATACACTTCCTACTTACGCAGCTAACCAACCAGTCGGCTGTGTATTTAAAGACACATGAAGCTATTGTTTGTTTGAAGCAAACTTTCAGATATTAATGAACCCCAGGCTTCTGCGACTTCAGACTACTACAGAAGAGAGCCATGAAGAAAGTTAGCATGTGATGTGCTGTGCTGTGCTGTGAGGATATTCTGCGTGGCCTCGCGCGCAGTGCCGGAGCAGCCTCGCGCAGGAATGCAGTCTTACCAGCGGTCCCAGTCAGTGCGCAACTTCCCAAACGAACCGTGCTTTCTCCACAAAGTAGCCACAAAACCGCACAAAGCACTCCCTGCCCAACCCAGTCCATGGTTACACGGCAAAACCCTGCTGCTTTAAGTCATTCGTTACTTTTCTAACACTGACAAGTTCACTCCGTTACTCTATCCTACTGAGCAACTCGCCAAGCTTCCCCTCCCAATGACTTGCAGCTATGCAACACTCTGTTTAGTGTTATTACCCTCCGAAATGGAGCGCCGCGATTGGTCAACTGTCAGTCACGTCACCGCTCAAGAAACCACGCCCAAACATAAAACGGCTTAGGGGATCTTCTCCAGAGTATTATCTCAAACAGAGTGACTTATTTATAGTCTTTCTGGAAATTGAAGACTTCTAAATGTTATTTTTGTATTTAAATTCATGCCTGATTTGCTACTGTTAAACAAAGTTACCAGTATTTCCAAATAGCATGTGGATGATCATTTATCAGGAGAAGTAAAAGGAGAAGTTTATTCGAAGATCTGCATGGCAAAGAGATCTGCAGCCAACATTGTGGTTTGGCCATGTTCTTCAAAAACTATTTGTGTAGTCTACAAAGAAATGTAGGCAGAAGTTACATGGAGCACATTTCCTTTATTTCAACTTACTGGGAATCAAAACTGCATTGTAAGGAAAAAAAAATTACATATGCTGTCAAGGAGTTGGATCTCACAGCTAAAAACTGAATGTACAAGCTTCCTCTGTCACAAAAGTTGTTCAACAAATAAAAGCATATTAAAAACAAATAAAAGTACATGAAGAATAAGAACAAGAAAGTACATGAAGAATAAGAACAAATAAAAGTACATGAGGAATAAGAGGGAAGGGCCCTTGTGGAAGCTTCATACAGCTGTTCAAAACTATTTTTTACTTCATTACAAACAAAACAAACATGACAGTAAAACTGTAAACCATGATTCAATACTGTACAGCTATTTTATCCCATGTGGCACAAAAAAAGTCACATCACATCAAGCAGAAAAGGAATATCAACCCCGTTAACCCTTTCAATGAGCACAGTGCATATACAAAGTGGAAGCATGAATGTCTTGTGATCTATTCCAAGGCTGGCTTCTAGAGAAGACCACAAAACTATACTAAGCAGTTCCATATAAATGTTTTTTTTTTTTTTACACAACCTTTATCTGATACAGAACCAAAGATGCTGACCGTAAAAAACAAAACCGACTATAGGAAGACCAGGCATCATTTAGCCACTCTTTCTGTTTAAAGATACAAATTGATCTTTTACAATTTACTTAGAATATCCAAAATATAAACAATCAGCTGGAAAAAGGGAGCAAAAAATATGGTGAACTCTATCCAAAGACACGTGAGCCTTCTATAGGCACAGGTTAATATGAACCAGTTATTCTGAATTAGCTGGTATTACTGGCTGACTCTTTATTGTACAGTTGTTTTGTGATTTGGAGTTCATCAGTGTTTAGGGATTAATCCTGGATTTGGAAAGTCTCAGCGGCCTTTATTCCACTAATAATGCTGAAACAGAGCATGGGGTGTTGAAATGAGATAAAGTGCTCGTCAAAGAACAAACATACTACAACAATTCTACAATAATTTGTTCCGATAAAACAGGATTCACAATTCAAAAGAATAACACTCACTAAAACCATGTTCAAATACTGATAACAAAAGGCTCTGCTGTCTTTCCAAAATAAACAAGTCTGCTCTGCTGCTGCTTTGGTGTGCTGCAGCTAATTTTAAAGCTATTAAAGACCATTATTCCTGAAGGATTCATTGTTTATTGTTCTAATCCAGGCTAGAATAAACTTCCTGCTGAACAAGGCCTTCAGGATCAGTCTTCTGAGGATGATCTTCACATGAACACGTGTCAAAGTTGCATAAATAACATTTACCAGCAGAAATTTCACCAGCAGACACTGGTGTTCGCTGGCTTATATTAACAGTCTATAGCTGTGTTCACAAAGTCTCCCTGATGCTGTGAAAACAAGAAAATATTACTGTTTAACTCAGGACTATCCTTCCTTATTCCCTATCTTCCACATTACTGTTTAAAAGCATGACAACATTATGTGCATAGTGCTGCTGCTGTCGATCACAGCAAAGAGAACCATAAACCAAAGAGATGCTGTTTAGATGCAGGATACAAGTTTGGTCCTGACCACAGTATCCCTGATGGAAATCTCTCTCTCTCTCTCTCTCTCTCTCACGCACACATACACACTCACAAACACACACAAGCACACACACAAGCACACACACACTCACACGTTTGTCTTACTATCCATGAGAACATAATTATTAATGCAGCTAATTATTGCTATGCTATACCTAAATCTAACTCTAACCTTAACCCCAGTAAACAAAAAGAAACCTTTTGGCCTTTTTTAAAAAAAAATAAAAAAAATAAAACTGGCAGATATTCCTAGTCTTGTGGATATAAAAACATGTCCCACCAAAACCTCTCACACACACACACACACACACACACACACTAATCCCCTGCATGTGTCTCTAGGTCGGTCAGGAGTACGTTCCCGTCTGAGTCCATGGCCTGAGAGCTGTAAAAGGCGCTGCCAAGTGATGGAAGCCTCCGGAATCCCAGCGTGTTTCTCTTATACACAAACCACAGCAATCCCGCCATCACCGCAAAGAACAATATGGCCACTAAGACTGCAGCTGGAACAACTCCATGATGCAAACCTGCAAGAGGAAAATGTCATTCATTCATTTGTTTTTTCAAACCATTTTTCTCCCAATTCATTCATCCCAATTTCCCAGCTACTACAGTTCTCATGCGTCTTACAACATCTACCAATCTGGGTGTGAAGCCAGTACATCTTCCTGAGCTGTTACGTATGCAACATCTTAAGTCAGCTGAATGCACTAGGGGAGACGCTAAGTGTCTTTTTCCGTATACATGAGCTCACAGATGTTTGCGATTGACTAGCGTCAGTTTGAGAGGAAGATCATCCTTCTCACTCAGAGAGCAGGGCTAATGAAGCTCTCACAGACTCCTGGCCATGGCATTGTAGGGATAAGAAAGCAAAATTATAATTATCCCCTTGCATACACAATATCACATTAATCCACTAAAGCATGAATTTCCTGCCAGAAACCAGAAATCTCTATTCATGCAGTGCATTACTCTATCTTGTAAGTGGGAGTCTATCTTCTTTAGCTGAAATCATCTTTGGCTGAAATATAGTACAACACAGTGCTGGGAAATCAATAAGATGGCAGCTGAGACTTATGATTGATGAAATTTCCCTTACATAATCAAGTTACTAATACAGCATTTTAAAGAGGAAGGGTGGTGAAGGGTAGCAAGCAGAGGGGCAGGACAACACAGTGAGAATGAGAGAAAGCATTTACCAGTTATCGGCTCCACCTCCACCTCTTGGACTGACTCTGTCATAGAACAAAGAATCAAAACAATATGGTGTCAGTCAAACACTTCTTACACAAGCCAAAAATCCCTTTAGTAGAAGATGACAATAACTGAAAGATTTTTTAAAAAAAAAGCAGTCTTATGTTTCATTATGTTTCTGAATCTGGCTTAGAATCACCAAAAATACCCCAAAATTCTGTATCACTGAGTCAGAGATGCAACTAAATCTTCGACACATATAAAACACGACTAGTCATTTAAAAAGTATGATCCATATAAGTACATTTTCCAGTTCTAGATGTATAATTGTCTAAAGTAGACAATAATATTAGGCAGAAATTGGAGTCATTATATTAATAAGATCGATATCCAGATAAGTGAAATACTGTAGGGCACAGTGACGTTTCAAGGGGTACAAATGCAGATGCAGAGGTCTGATGTCATAAAAATTTGTTTGTACCTGAACGAGTTTTGCATATGAAGCCAAGCCTGTTTGTGCAGCTGGCCAGGAGCCACTCAGCGTCTGATATCCGCATCGACACACACGTGTCTGCATGCATCACACTCGCATCCAGAGCCTTCAGGGGCCAGTTTGCGTAGTCCAGTGCAGAGCCATCCAGCCAGGTTAAAGCATCCTCTGAAAAATAAACATTTTCATCACTCTGTACATGTCATTTTTCTCTCTGTTTTATCAACTGAGCTTCAGTGTCCATAATATTATCTATTAAAAATGACACGCTTCAAAAAAAAAAAAAAAAGGGTTAATTCTAGTATCCTGAAGGGTTCTTTCAGTTGTCTCCCTATAAGGGAACCCTTAACAGTTTCATGCAGAATGCTACAAAAAGACGGTTTCCCTTTCACAAAAGCTTCCAAATAAAATCTATTTTAGAATGCTAGAACCCTTAACCATCGTAAGAACACTTGCAATACCATTTTTGGGAGTAAAATAGACTCCATGGTAAAGCTAAGAAGCATTCGAATTGAATTTTATGTAAATATGCAAATTTTTTTATAGGTTTATACAGATATCTCTCTTACTGTCTATGTTATAATAAATGCCCAGCCAGACAGTCTCGAAGCCATCATAAAAGTTCTTCATCTGCTCCAGGAAGAAGCGGTTCTCCTCCTCGTCTCGGATCGTCAAAAGGTCAGAAGAATTGTCTGGAGATTACAGAGACAACACAAAGTTAGGAACAGAATTTAAAGACGCTTAGCCACCCACAGAATACCAAAATCTACTAAACCTGTGTCTGCTGCAATGAGGAACAGTAAAGGAACTATTCCCTCTACAGACACTAGGTGGAGCACTTGTAACATGCGTTCAGTAAGCCTGGGCTGCAGTACCTTTTTTCCTGCAGTGCTCTCTTGCTTCCTCTAGAGGCATTCTTAAGACAACGGGCTCGAAATTGTAGCAGCTTCCACGAAACTTCAACCATGTTTCTGGGCACACCACTTCAGAGGAGAATGCTATACTTTCTGAAAGGGGAGGATAGAATGTCCCAGAAAATGCTCAGGGTGGCCGACAAATTTAATAAGGTAATAAACAGGGATGTGGGCATAGATATGGGTGTATGAGCACGTATGGAAGAGAAGAGAAGAGAAGAGAAGGAAAGGGAAGGGAAGGGAGAGGAAGGGGGAAGGGAACTCACTAGGTGCAGGTATGTAGCACAGCGCTCCTGGAAGAGGCATGTTACAGTCAGCTCTTCTCCAGCCACCACTGATGTCAATGTACACACAATTTCCCAACACGAAAGAATTGTCCCCATCATCATCATCCACTGTGTCCCAGTGTGTGAACATATTATTACTGCCATCAATCCAATGATAATTTATACCGTCCTGTGGAGGGAGACTTGTTCAGTTTTCACACACACACACACACACACACACACACACACATACACACACATAGTACATAGCTATCCATACCGTATAGGTATACTTACATCCTGACTCACAAGACCGATCCAGTGTGGGGCTCCCAGTCGGTTGACCAGTACAGTGAGGTAGGCCTGATGAAACGGGTCAGTGATACTCACAAGTTCGGCATTTTTCTCCATACAGGCAGTCAGGGCTTTGTACCAGCTCATGTTGCCATGGACAACATGGTAACTCCGGTTCTTGTACTCAGAGAACTCTAGGGAGGCAGGGCCAGGATAGGAGTGGGAGGGACGTTTGGTTTTGTCTGAAATGGGAAAAGAGAGAGAGTTAGTTACTGATTTAGTTATGTACAACCTGTCAGTTCAGACACATAAATACGTGCAGTCATCTGAGCACACCTTGTGGTTTTTGACATACAAAGCCATAGCCACTCTGGGTGCACTTCTCCTTGTACCACTTTCCAGTAAAGTGAAAGTTGTGAGAGTTGGACAGAACAGTGCACAATGGTTCAGTTCCCTCAGTCAACCACTCCTCCTGCTGTAGACACACACAAAAAGTCAAATCACAAGCAAGATCACACACAAATACAAACTCTTTTCTTGAGTTAAGCACATCTCCACCTACACTGACAGAGTGCTCTGGTTCTACAGGTGACCAGTTCGTGTACGTTAGAGGCTTCCCATCGGTCCATTTCATGGTGTCTGCATCCTGTAAGCCAATCCAGACTCCCTCAGACTGGCCGTGAAGCAGCATGGTGATGTAAGCTTCAACAAAAAAAAATAATTACCAGGGTTAAGAGGTTAAATACTTTTGTACTATTTTTGAGTCATTGTGTGGTTCAGGTACAGAGGTGAGCGGCCTCACCTTGCTCAATCTCGTCCTCGACTGTAACCAGCATGCCTTGGAAACTAGAGCAGATGGACTGAGCATCTGTCCAACTCTTCCCCTCTTCCGGCTGGGATGGGAGATGCAGCAACAGACACTAGCCGATCAAACCAAAGAGTGAGATAAGAAATCTCAGCAGCGTATAGTAAGCAACAATTTAGCTGAGTGGGAAAAGCCAAAATTTTTAGCCTAAATGAAGGAAGCTTAATTAAATATTAGGACAATTCTCACACAGTTCTCTTGTTCTAGTCTTTGCTTTGCCTTTCCTAAAATTTAAAACCTTACTGACTGCATTGTCAATGAAAATTGTTTCTTACTACATAACCAAGCGCTCTTCAGTGTGTGTTTTACATCAACTGAAACCTGCTGGTTTTACACGAAGAACTCCGGATACATCCAAGGCAACTTAATGTTACATCTCAAATATGGATCTAACTCAAATATTTTTAACCTTGATAATGTATAATTTTGTCTTTTTTTAAATGGAGCAGTTGAAAAATCAAACTCTCTTAAACTGAGCCCATGGCTCTGGTACAGCACTCTCAGTGATAAGAGTATGTCTATGTTTCACCTTGTGGCCATAGTAGAACCATTTTTCTGGGCAGGCACCGATAAAGTGAGGCTCCCGTGGGGTCTCCACCACCGATATGGTCCTGCGTTTACACACGTAACCACGAAGATCCACACAACGATTTGCTGACCACGCCCCTACACAGAATGCATACGGTCAGTGAGATTGTGTGTTGAGAGATTGTGTGTTGAGAACATTTTGGTGCTGCTCACCTGTCAGAGACATAGAGATGCAGTTTTGTCCAGCTTGTCTGGAAGGCTTTCCATTTTTCCAGTTCTCAAAATCTAGGGCTGTTCCATCAGTCCAACTATAGGACACAGAGACACAGATGATCAGGAGAATATACATAGACACGCATTCATGCACACACAAATAAGCACCGTGTTGGACTTGCTCAGGATGACTATATTTAAAGAAATTCACAGCTGTACCCTATGTCTGAAAGCCTTGGACACTGTACAGAGATGGTGGATAGAGATTAGCATAGAAAAGCACTGGAGTAATACTTTAAACACTGTACATTCTGATAAACATTGACTTCTTCGCCCCTAAATCTGACTAAATATAAATATGCAAAATCACCTGAAGCCTTGATGTGCGCTGTTAGCTGACAGACCAATCCACCATTCAGTAGTACTTTGAGCAGCCTAAAAAAGAGAGAGAAAAAAGAGTGAAAAGGGAAAAATAAACAAAAGTGAGAAATCATCTCTTATTTTGGCCTTCCACAGCCATCACTGCTCCAGCATAGAGTAACCGCTCAGTCTTCACACCACCCTGAAGGCGTCTAGCATTCTGAGCACTTTAAATTCTCTAAATCCATATACTACAATGTTTACGTCATTCTATGTATGTGGAAAGAGAAATCTGTTCCACTCTGGTACTATGTGTGTGCATGTTTACCTACTTTCGTCATGCGTTCTTTGATGAATGCCAGTTCCTCTCTGGAGTGTAAGGACAACAAGTCTGCTCCCATCATCTTACAGGCGAACAACACGAACTCCCAAGGGTACACCTGGCTGCCCACGTAGTACTCGGCTCCACGGTAGAACACCCATGGCTCATTCTCTATACATGTAGATATTGTGTTAACTATGCTTACCACCACTATCATTAGCAATAGGGCCTGAATGATATATCATTGGGCAGATAAAATTAGCCTACATTAAATTTTCACACAATGCTCTTCTGAAAAATCACAAAACACACTGTCAGCAGAGATCATCTGTACGGCACAAATGTGCTCTTTTGGATGGCTGTGGCATAATCAAGATAATAACCTGTGATCTTCTGACAACAAAGTGAAACTTTAGGCAGTTATGCCACACAAGTTATATATGTATGTATACATTTGCATGTTTGATGATGTATATGTATAATACATATGCATTACATCTATTGCTGATACAGTTGTTTATCTGAGTTTAAAAAAATGACACTATTATCTTCTTATTGGCTGATAATATTGGTTTTGTGATTTTTAGCTTTTAAAATCAGTAATGTTACTGACAACAAAAGCTTTATAACAGTCATTAATTAATTAATTAGTAGTAAAGCTAATGTGCATTACTGGTTCACTTACGATTGTTGTACCAATAAGGCTTTGCTAACTCCACACCTGAAAAAAAACATGGGAATGTCAGTCATGCAATTACAATGTAAGCTAAAATAAAAAATGAATTTGTAATGAAAGCTTAGGCTGAGAGACTCAGTAGAAATACTGTGTGTAACACGCATACAAGCACGCACACCCATGTATGGACAAACTGAGACCCACCTCTGGGCACCTTGCAGATCCATTCATGTTTGGCGTCACAGGGTCGGGGTGTGAGAGTGTTGGTTAGATCGCTGTACACTGCACAATCATGAGTGCTCACATCCTCATTCTTGTCCTCTATGAATGATTTCACCACCTGTAAGACAACCATTAGAATGGTACTGAACAGACCGCATCACTTGAGGCATTAGTGACTGAGCACAAACAACACAACTATTCGAGGACACAGTTCAATTAACCCATTTAAGAAATCTACTGTAGTTTGCATTTATTAGCATTACAGAAAAAGGCAAGATAACGTGCATTATATCTAATTCAAATTCTATCTACTTGCAAAGAGAGACATATACATACAGACACATGCAGAAATCAACTCAGAAAAATATAAACCTTCTTGTAACTGCTGTCTGTGAGCTGCTGTGATAAGTGAATTTCCCCACTGTGGGATCAATAAAGTTTATCTTATCTTATTATCTTATCTTAAGTAACATTAAAATAAGGCTAATGCAAGAATTATACATTGCAGTACCTGCTAGAGGGCAAAAAAGTATATTATAGTCCTGAAAATGAAATCCTTTAAAATTATGCATTTCTCTCTCTAGTCATTCATATACCCATTTCTCAGTCTCTCTCCTTACCGGTGTGCCGTCTGACCACTCCCAGGCTCCAGCAGACTGTGGATCTCTTTTAGTGAAGCCAACCCAGAACCAACGACCCTCTGTACTGGAGGAGAAGAATAGAAAGAGAGGGACAGAAAGAGAGAGTGAGAGGAAGCAAAACTCCTCTAACAAATCACTGTAATGAGTAATAAATCTGATTTGTAAAATGAATTATAAAGTAATATATAAACAAACTGAGATGGAGTCTGAAATGCCTAGTGTCACCGTGTGAGCCAACCTATCAAACATCTTAGTCAGGAGCTGTTTGACAAAGGCCTGGTCCTCGTTATAGTGAAAGCTGGCAAGGTCTGCACCAAGAGCCCGGCAGAAAAACTCTGCTTCCGACCATGAGCGACGCATCAAGATCTTCTCGCTGTGGAACACCTGAGAAGCCAGATAAACAATCGATTGTTAACATATTTTAGCAAACACCTCAACAGCAATATAAACCCAGAAGCGCATCTAGATTTGCAAACTCCAGAAGACTTCATACATATCCCCTTAATGTTCTGGTACATTGTTCTCTTCTTCACAGAAAGGCCTATTATTTACTACCTACTGTGAAATACTTAGTAACTACAGAGAGAGTAATAAGAAAGTTACGTAGTTAACCCTACTGTATATGGGTCCTAATTATTTACAGCTATCAGATTTCCTTCTGTGTCAGATTTATTGTATGATGGTGTGTTTACTGACAATGGAATACGTCTCACACCTTGTAGCAGTGATGCAGGCCGGGCTGACTCTCCCATCCGTCCTTACAGGGTGCAAAGATGTCTACATGTGGTATGGGAATGAGGACGTCTTGGTAACTGCTCACGCTCTGCTCGCACACCGCTAAGGCCTTATAGGAATTGCAGTTCTTCACCTCCCAGTGCCCGAGACGTTGCCCTCCTGTCATCGCCACGCAGCCTCCTCCTGTCACTACTACAAAACGTATTCACATTTAAGTACGTACCACACCACAGTGGCCATGTTTCAGGTCCTTAAACCTTACAGTCAGTTCACTGCTTTGTAATTTTGATTTTACAATCAAACAATAACACAATTGTTCAATCCATTATACAATGGATAATAAATTGTATTATTAAGAAACATACACAGAACATACACCCCTAACATCAAGCTGAGCATAAGGGTTAATGACTCACAGGGCTGGTGGCGGTTCCAGTTGGTGTAGGTGAGAGGTGTTGTGGAACCATTCTGCATCAACCAGCGATAATCTCCGGTCCTGTTCTGGTCCTGGAGAGCGGTCCAGTAAAACTGGGACGCAGAACCGTTCTTTGCACTGATCAGGCTGTTGAGAAATGCTTGCTCAAACCTGTGGTAAGATAAAAGATACACTGCATTGGGAAAATGATTACTGTGTACGATGCAGGTAGTGATATAAAAGAATGACTACATACCTGTCTTCGATAGTGACCAGAGATGATTTACAGTAATAACCCTTCACTGCATCCTCGAACGTCTGCTCCTGATCGGCAATCTTGTAGCAGGAGCTTCCCTTCCTCTTCCATCCCTTTAATTACAAAGACAGAGCACCAATGCTGGAGCACCACAGAGAGATGTGACACAAAAATGAGTCACTTACAAAGACACAGGAAACAGTTAATAAACACTTTTGCTTACAATATGGTTACAAAGACCTTCTTCAGCAAGGTGATTCTTAAATCATAATAACAGATTGTTGTACTCAAAGAATCACAATACTTTAAAAATCACAATACATAGTAAATTGACAAGTTTTTACAATGATTTGCAATCTCTGTAATATTAAATGATGGGTCTCTGTTGACTTCCACCAGTAACGCACAACATAGACAGAAGTACCCAAAAATACACTTGCAAAACCTGGGAAACTTTAGAAATATGCTCAAATGTTCATTTTCTCAGAATCTTACTCAGACACATGGTATGAAGGCCCCTGACTGTGTCCATCTGGTGTGAGCCTGCTAGTTATTGAGAAAGGAGCATATAGGGCTGGGCTCTGGTTTAGGGGTCAGTAGGAGAGGGCAGATCTCATCAAGCTGCCTGACTTTGTTTTCACAACTGCTCTTCATTTGGCCCTGATTGTACTGACCCTCATCTTACAGGCACAGGGCACACACACACACACACACACACACACACACACACACACACACACACTGCTAAGGAACATACTGCCTGTAACATAAACTAGCCTGAAATGATCTGGAGCCATCTGCCACCATTTACTTACTGTCTTTTATACCTCTCAAATGGTAACTTTAGTGTGTGTGTGTATGTGTGTGCGCATCAGTGTACAAGCCTGCATGTAAATAGAATGTCTGCCAGCGTGTGTGCTAGTCTGTATGTGTATACCTTCACACACTGTCTTCTTTTGTCTGTGGGCATATTGTCGCCCATGTGAGTTTGTCGTTCCGTTCTCTGACAATCCCTGTCACGAGGCCAATTCCTTGCCCAGTAAAAGTTCAGGCTGACACATGTCAACTACTGAATCAGACTATTGTTTCCCTCCTTCACCCTGCTCTGGGATCACTCCCACCCCACTTTTGTTCTCTCCAAACCCTGCTTTGCACTGTGCAGAGACCAACACGGGCACAGTGTCTGTATCACTAACCACACTGTACCACTCTGCAAGTCAGGGAGAGTGTTTTCATGCACACACATACACCCAAAAAAATCTAAAATAGGCACTAACCAGATCAGCCATACGATCAGCAAGCTAGAGAAGAGCAGCCCATGAAGGAGTAAACGCTGTAGACTTAACAGCTTGAAAATGACAGCTTTTTGAGTAATCTGCCATCACATAAAACTCCCAAAGTAATATTTAGCAGCAACAGAAGCCCATGTTTAAAAATGCATTTCCAGGAAAATTACATTTTATGACACAATCCTTCTTCTTTAGTGTTTTTATTTGCAGAGTGCAGAGCAGCTTAAGAGGTGCGTTTGTGCCATACGTTCATATGTGTAGAACAAAATCCAATTACGGACCGGTTCACATACACTTGACATTTTCCCATTACACATAGGGCTAATTTTGCATAGCCAATCCGTCTACTGGCACATTTTTGGGAGCTGAGAGGAAACCGGAGGTCCTGAATGAAAGCCATGAGGACATAAGGAGACAATAACCCGAGCTCTGAGGTGGTAATGCGTGTAGTCATTCAGAGATTTCAAAATACATATGAGAACAGTGACGAATATTGCGGTGCTACAGCTTTAGTGATGTTCTGAGTTATCTATAGTGCAGACTATAGATACAAAGATACTAGCGCTTTGATAAGTTTCTTTCTCGACTCTATGTTCTTCATAAACATGATGTTTGAGTATGAATATTATTTGTTGTGTATAACAACACAGTGTACTGTGTGTACTGTATGCAGTCATGCAGTATGTAAAATACAGCTGCTTTCTGTCTACCTCTGGGCAGCCTTCATCCCATTCTCCTGTTGGGTGTAGGGGTACGAGACCAACGATACGACAAACTGCTGGATACACCTTCTCGCACTCCTCAAACTCCCAGTTCCCGCTCTGCAATAGACAGAAACATGCAAAAAAAAAAGGCAAACGCTAAGGCTTTTGTATTTTTCACTGCAATCACTTAATTAATTAAAAACAATCAATGGCAATATTGATGATTTTAGCTAAGGTGAGCTCATTGTATTTATATTTATCATTTACATAATATACTCAGATAATGTGAGCAAAAACAGAAGTCTTATTTCGATTCAGAGATTTACACATCTGAAAGGATATAGGCTTCAAATGTGTCTGAAAAAGTTGCTTTATGATGATTTAAAATGAGAACTTGCAATACAATTATGTGACCAACCAACTGACTGAATTATTATGATTTCAGTATTAATCAAACTAGTTACAATGATCATTTTAGCCATTACTGTGCAGCCCTGCATACAGTGACTTGCACTAATTTATGATCTCATCAGATCCTGTCTACCTGTGCAATCAATAATAAAGAAAAGCAGTGGTGCTCGTGCTGATGTCTGACCTTTACCAGCAGATCTCACCTTCCTGTCTGCGGCAACACACATGCGTTTGCCTTCAAGGCGAGGCGAAGGCTGCTGCCGTTGCCAGGATGTAAGAGTGAGAGGCGAGCCGTCTGACCACTCAACTGTTGGAGAACCAGCTTCCATATATAAACCAATCCACACCTTCAAGTCAGAGGCTAGAACCCAAACAGAAAATAAGCTCATGTATTTAATAATAACTCTGAATAATACATGTGATATGGATTAAACATTTCAGTTATAATCAAGCATGCTTGAGCAACACTTTCATTCCTGTTATAGTCTTTTGTTAAAAGTTATGTACTTATAGCTTTATTGTAATATAAACCTGAACAACAGCTGAAATAGTGACTCTTTCATTGGAGAAAAAAGAATACGAAACATTCAGGCTAACCGTTAATAAGGAGTGCTAGCAGTATCTCCTGCTCAGAGAGGGAGTGGATGCTGGTCAGTTGTGCGCCAAGAGCCTTGCATGTGTTAGAGGAGTTGTCCCAGCTCCCCTTCTCATCCACATAGCGATAACAGAAGCCATTGTGATCAATCCAACCATCTGGACACACAGTCCTCTTATATTGCCAGTTATCTGAATCAGGGAGTACCACATTACAAGTTAAAATGAAAAACCTTCTTGTTTATGCAGTGCAAATATGTGAATATATGTCTTACAGAAATTCAGACTGCAGGTGGGCCACAGCTGTTATGCCCGCTGGAACATTCACGCCCAAATTCTACACCCAGATCACCAGGGAAAAGGATGTATTCTAACTCACTCATATTGAGGATTTATATTCACAGATGACAAAGATCAGGACAGTTTAGAAATTTCCTTAAAAACTGCTATAAATAACAGAAACTCCCTGTGACTACAATATCAAAAAGCATTGAACTTTCACATACAGAAGTAAGACTTATCGCCTGTGGTTTGTTTCATAAATGGATTTTTGCATGGAGGATGGATAAATTGGTCTGACATGGATCATTGGATGGATGGATGGATAGATTGGTGGATAGATGGATCTGACGTGGATTCCTGGATATATAGATGAATCTGATGTGTATGGATGTACAGCTGGATGGATGGATCAATGAGAATGGAAAAACAGCTGGACGAATTAATATTTGAATAGATGGATGAATAGATGGATGGATGAATAGATGTACTGTATAGATAAATAGATGGAAGGATCTGATGTGGATTATTGGATGTATAGATGAATCTGTATGGATCTAACGTTGATGGATAGTTCTAATGTGGATGAATAGATGGATGGATGGATGGATGGATGGATGGACAGATTGATAAATGGGCCTGAGGTGGATGGTTGGATGGATAGATGGGTGGATGAATGGATGGATGGATAAATACATGGATGAATGGAATCATCTGATGTGGTTGGTTGGATGGATGGACTGGTGGAAGCAAAAATAAAAGGATAGAGGTCTCTGATGTGGATGGTTGGATGAATGGATGGATGAACAAATGGATCTCATGTGGATTATTGGATGTATAGATGGAGGTGATGTGTCTGAATGGATAGATCTGATGTAGGTGGATGGACTGATGGATGCATGGATGGATGGATGGATAGATAGATAGATGGATAAATCAGGCTTGTTACCAATAGGCTCGGCTCTCCTGCTGATATTGGGGGTTTTCTTGCAGATGTAAGGCAAAGCGGAATCACAGGACAAGCTCTGCCAGTGCCCTGTCTCCAGAGCTGAGTTAAACACTCCACACAGCTGGTTCTGCCCCACCACGAGTGATGTCATGTCTGGCCACAAAAGGAAAAGTGGAAAGAGTGAATTATAGCGTGCTCATAGTGATCATTTAGGTCATCCATTAGTTACAGTATTAATTACAGTTAGAGATTGGAAAATAATTAATTTTTAGACGTACTGCTTTTCTGCATTGATCCACAAAATGTCATAATCAGACTTTTACATAAGGCTGTATACATATGTTTTTAATAGAAAAATATCAACAATACCCAATGTCTAGAATCACTTTCAAGGATCCTGTGTGGTGCAACAGAAACGACTTCACCCTATCTTCAGGAGATCATGAGCTCGAATCCTGAGCTATCTGTGGCCAGGAGTCCATGACATCAAAACTGTCCCTGCTCTTCACATTCATTTCTATTTAGATTTAGTAAGATTTTCCATTTATTATGCTACCTGTGACCCAAATACTGTAAAATCCACCATTTTCAACTTATCTTTACACAGAAATAATGCACAGATAATGCAAATAATGCAAAGAAATTCCATATTCCAAATGGATTCCTATTCACTATATATGCTAACTACATAGGGTATAACATAAAAAGCATATTCATAGTGTTTCGCAGTGCTCTCAAAATCCATCTGAGATTCAGAGTAATGTAATAACACTTTAAATAGTCTGTTTGCCTTTAATAAAAAAAAAACATTAAAATACTTTGAAATATGAAATTCATTCTGACAGCATAGATGCAAATACATTAAGCATATAACTTTTCCTGATGTCTTAAAATTAGAGTATTTGTAATGATGTTTTAAAAGATACATGTTTTAAAAAATACAGTGGTCATGCTGGGGAAAAAAAGTCATAATCTAGGATCAGAACTAAAAAATTAACATGGATCAACAATAATAAAGAATTGTTTTGAAATAGAATAATTGCAACCAGAATTAAATCCCGATTCCCTACTACAACATAAATAGTTACAGCAATTTATAGAAAACAAAGTACTATTCTAACCTGAGGTATACTGAAGCAGAGCCAGGGGGGATCCATCTGACCACTGCCACCCCCCATCGTGAGCTAGATGGTTTAGCCCAGTCCAGACTATCACACCCATGTCTGCAAGTCTTTCTGTGGAGAGATATGTTGCAGTCATTTTGGCTGCAGATACATTAATACATAAACATGTACTGTGTGTGTAGGTGTGTGTTTGTGCACCTCTGATGTAGTTGTGCTCTGCAGTGTGTGTGATGGACAGGAGACTGCCTCCCTGTGACTGACAGGAGGTGAGTGCTTGGCTCCAGGTGAGGAGAGAGTACAAGTTAAACTGATAACAGGCTTTCAGCTCAACACTGCTCTCCCAGAACGGATCACAGCCAGGCACTGTGCAACACATAAGGCACAGGAAGTGAATCCAATAATAAACATGAATGAATAACTTCTAATATAAATGTGATATGAGTCACAATCGCATATTTCTATTTACTGTGTGTGTTTCTTGTCTGAACAATGTCTTATTCGAATTAAATTAACCCATTCATGCGTACATTATTTATATAAAAATAAAATTATTTTATATTAAAATAAAATAAAATAAAATGAAAAATGAAAAATGAAAAATGAAATAAAATAAAATAAAATAAAATAAAATAAAATAAAATAAAATAAAATAAAATAAAATAAAATAAAATAAAATCTTCCAATGTCCAAAACATTCAGTTTAAAATATATAATGCTGAAGACAAAAAAATTTAGAGAATATAATTTCTGAACATACAAAATGTACACAGTTTAGGACTGTTGCATGATGCAAAGAGGTTAAAAAAAAACATCAACTAGTTTTTAAGAAATCTAAGGAAAACAATGGAGTCCTAAAAACATTTTTTTCCCTTTTTTTTAATTTATGAAGAATGTTAGTAAAGATTGAGAATGACAAACAGTCTAGACAGCTACAGAAGGTTAATTTACAGTTATGCTCTCAAATGATTTGGAGGTAATTTATATTTTATATTTTCCTAAAATATAAAAAAAGAGCCTTAAACTGACTGTCCATGAGTGTGGACACTATGCATACAAGGGTTAAGCTAGACACAGTATATATTAATTGTTATTAAAATATAACATATATATATAAATACAGAATGTCTGCAGGTACCCTTGAGGCAGATTATATTATTTTTAACACAAATATAAAGAAAATTGTCTATTAAATACAGAACTACACCCTCTGTATAGAGGTCACACTAACGACTTGTGTAAGAAAACCGTAGTAATGCCATAGTAATGAGCTGGATGTCTCTATATGCTAACATAATTTGAATTTAAGAATAATTCCATACATTTTGAGGACCTGCAGACACCCTGTAAACAAAATATTCAAGAAATATATACATCGCCTATACTATGACACTAAATTAAGCAAAACAGAAGATCATACAAATCATTGTTTAGGTCATGTTAATGTACATGTCGCAAAATTGATGATAGCGTGTAGTGTGTAGATCTGCATACGGAGTGTGTACAGTACCTGCAGTCGGGCAGAATCCCCACTTCTGATCCTGGTCATAGCTGCTGGTGGTGGCGCACCAGAGGTGCTGATCCTCTCTGCCTTCTGAGGTGCAGTCCCAGTACCACTTACCACTGTACTGGAAAGGCAGGGCACAGGGCAAACCCTGGGCATTCCCCAACAGAGTGTGGATTTCTATAAACACACAAACACACATTTGAAATAGGATTTTGTTAAAAAAAAAAAACACCAACAAAACAACAACAATAAATAAAAATCAACTAATAAACTCTAATAAAAAAAAATCAACCAAGAGAAATGATGTTTCCCTCCTAATAACACAAATCCAATTGATTCATAAATCGAAAACCAAAATTATGCTCATCTTTTAAAGATTTTTATGGCAAGAAGCAAAAGAGCAGTTATAAAATGCTATAAAAATAATAAACAATGTATATATATATATATATATATATATATATATATATATATATATATATATATATATATATATATATATACAGTATGTTTCCGTTACAGAAAGATAGAAATTTAATACACATGAAGATCTTACTTAACCAAAATGAGAAAAACTGTATAACTTGGTATAAATTTGTTTACACCTGGTTGTTTAATGCATTTGTTTATGGATTTGCATTTACACTTGTAGTCAAATGCAGATTAAAACTGGATTGCTGCCTCACCCGTGATATGCAAATCAGATCATTACAGTTGACAAAAAAACTTCCTATGTTGTTTGTCATTTACACTTGTTCCAACTGTAATTTTGCATGACGTTCCTAATTCCCTTAGACTCAGACGAAGGCAGCCAGAGTGGCAGTCAGAGCAAATGCTATTACTGATGAATCTGGGCATATGGAATAATCCTGAAACTCAAAAAGATGCATAAAGTAACAAGGTGTTTATGGGATCTATGCATAATTATGAATGTTCCTTTATGTTCATATTTGCAAATTTAGATTTTTGGCCAACGAAATGTACCATGTATCGGTCCTGTGTCCTCTTAACTAATATACTGTTTTAAATAATATATATGAGACAGGAGATAAGAGCTAAAGCAATCTGAATGCACATCACTACAATAACTTGTTAAGAACTCAATTTGCCTTCGTAGGGGTAAGTACAGGGAGCCTCTCCGAGCTCCCCGTAGATCCTCCACTCATGCATGATGGATCTCTTCACTGTCACCCAGGAGCCCACCACCACTAGCTTCTTCTGGGTGGTTCCATACAACGCACGGCCATGACAGCGCCACCACATGGAGTGTAAGAGGACGTCACACTCGAACATGCCCACTTCGGACTGCTGAGTCGTAGAGTTGATGCCCAGGCATTTGCTGGTGCCTAGGTTGAAGAGGCGATGCCGAGACACCCACTTCCACAGCAAGCCGGCGGTTGGGCGATCGCAGCTGGCCAGTGAGATGCCCGAAGAGTTGGCGAAGAGACAGCGCTGCAAAGATACGCTCTCCAGAAGGAATACACCTTTATCTGTGATGAAACACACATACAGCAAATCTGGTTACTTACAAGCAGTGTAACACAAAGATGGGTGAATGTCTAGTAGCATTAGATATTAGCACTGACATCCCACGGCCACTAGTTGGAGCCTTCAAGGCACCTTGACAAAAAGGAACAGTTTGTGCCTGGTAATATTGTAAACTGTGCTAATGTGCAAATTATTGTGAAAAAAATCAACTATTTGACACAATTCAGAGTCTCTGTGTATCTAATAGACCTGAGAGTGAACTATTCACACAATGGGAAAGGTCTTGCTTTAAGAGTATTCTATGGTCATTTGCATGTAAGCCCATGTTAGATGCTGAGATGAGAAGTTAGTGGAGAATGAGAGCCACTCAAAGGAGACAGGTATTGTACAAAACAGATAATATGCTCCACAGACAGAAAGACAGCACCACTAGATCCTATTTCACATCACCTAATATTTCAGAGTTCTCAAAACCCTCTAAGGGTGAGGGTCTTTTGTACAATGACATGAAAGTGTAACTGAATATCTAAACTAGTGGCAAAAACACAAAGACACTGCTCCAAATGGGAGCCCTGCAAGTAAAGACCTGGCCAAATGACAAGAGGAAAGTTTCTGATTGAGTGTTTCAGAGAGTTCTCCGGTAGTCTGGGCCGCTGAGACAAGCCCAAAGGCAAAATACTTGTGACTGTGTTTACTTCTGACCACTCAATTACATTCTTCACATTCATGTAATTCGGGGAAGGGGTGTGTGTTGGGGGGGGGGGGGGGGGTTGGGGGGGGAATCAGTGTCTCATACATTCTTAGCAAGCTAACGATTGTAAGTCATTCGATTCATGGTTATTTCCTCGGAGAGCTCCAGTCTGTGTTTTTAAGTCTTGGTATACAGTGACTCATCAAAAGTGAAATCATGCACATTACTGGAAAGGCACAAGCTTAGCAGAACATGTCAAGACCTGTTTCAACCTTCGGAAAGACAGTTGCCTGGTCCCCTTGAGGAAATCTTCAGTAGGAAAAACTGGCCTGAAATGTTTCTTCTTTTGTTACCAAGGTTAAGGTTAGATTTAGGTGCAGCATAGCATTTTAGCTGCACCAATAGAACGTCCTCAGGTCCTCACAACGATAGTAAGAGATAGGTCTGTGTGTTTGTGTGTGTGTCTAAGCTTGAGATGAGTTCTCAGTACTGATCACCCTGTAATATTCTGATGGATAATGAGTGGCACACACACACACACATACACTTTGCACTGACAGTTCTTATTTGTTATGTGCATTTTTTGCTCTATTACTTTTGAATGGATTGAATGGAACTAGGAGAGAGAGAGAGCGTGAGAGAGAGCGTGAGAGAGAGCGTGAGAGAGAGCGTGAGAGAGAGAGAGAGAGAGAGAGAGAGAGAGCGATCCGTCCACACCGCAGCTTGTCCTGTTTGCTGTTTGTGCCTCCCATTGAGACCCAGACCACATAAAAAGTGAGAGCAGCTGAAATGCTGGACAAGCTCCAGATGCCCACTGAGTCTTTCAGCTCTGAAGGCCAGTGTCCATCCTCACACACTTCATTTAACTGGCCTTAATCTGATACGACAACTATCAAGATTTTATAAGAAACCTTGCTTGAAGAACTGCAAATATTTTATTCCTTACTATAAGTAATCCAGCACTAAGTCATCATGCAGCAGACAAAATGACAAATGAGTTAGTTAAAGTTGTTAATGAACTTGTAAACGGGATGAAGTTCCTGGTGTGGGGACACGTGATCCGCTGCAGCCTATCAGAATGGATCAACATCGCCGTGTTTAAAAACAGGTTAATGATTCTCGCCCATAACAGACCTGTATATTAAGGGTTATCTCTGATAAAGCTGTGTTCAGACAATAGTGCTAGTGTTTCAGGGAATCTCCATGGGCTTTGTCTCTCTTTACACGAGTCCAGGACGGTTTTATTTGTCCAGGCGATACGCGTTGGACATGTTAATGTATTTTGCAGACCACAGCAAAAAAAAAAAAAAAAAAAAAAGAGTTGAAATGACTAAACAACAGTTTAACACCAGCTACAGTGTAGCCGCCGACGCTAAACACTATCCGTATACAGCAGTTTGGTGGAGTGTGAAGAAGTGTAGACTTACTGTACAGGTCGGAAAGTTGACTTTGCTCCACAACTTCATGTTCTGAGGCAGCAGGTCGGCTGGAGCTGGTCACAGCGGCGGCAAGCAGCACCACACACACGGCGAAAGCCTCCACGCTGAACAGCTGCTGAAGAGTTAGGCCAAGTGCTCGCATTTCCACAGCTGGATGAAGAGCTTTTCCCGCAAGCACAAAGAAGAGCTCATTCCTGGCTCTGGACTTCCCACTGCAGCTGGGTTTGTTTTTTTCCTCTTTTTTCCCCCAATTTTTCCGCAAGTTTTTTGGGTTCTCTACGTCAGCGCCTCCGCAGGCAGCACACAGGCAGCACGCAGGCGGCAGCAGCAGCAGCAGGTCGCTGAAGGCTCCCCCGCGGGCTCGGACCGGTTCTGGGCGGGTTCCGCTCTGTCACGCGCCCCTGGCTGAGTCCGAGTGTGTTCCCGGATGATCCAACACTGAATTACCAAACACTGTTTAAACTCATCTAACCCGGATTAAATGAGTGAAAACACTTTCAAATCACTGAAACTCGAACAGGGTATTTGTCTTTTACTGTTAATGTGGAAACAAACAAACAAACAAACAAAAAAAGCCAAGCCCCCAAAATGGCAAAATATTAATCTTTTATTGGTCTTAAGAATAAATCATTGGTCAGAAAATGAGCAAGAATGAAACTAATGCACTCCTGAGAGCTCCTGTGCCTCCATTTGCTGGTTTACTTTTGCTGTTTTTTGAGGAAAAGCTAGAAACAGAGAAATTACACACACACACACACACACACACACGTATGTATATATATATATATATATATATATATATATATATATATATATATATATATATATATATATATATATACAGTTGAGGTTAAAAGTTTGATGCTCCAGAAGGAAAAAACATGCATTAAGAGCTGGGGGGTGAAAACTTTTGAACAGAATGGAGATGTGTACATTTTTCTTATTTTGCCTAAATATCGTATTTTTTCATTTAGTACTGCCCTTCAGAGGCTACAGAAGATAGTTACATGTTTCCCAGAAGACAAAATAAGTTAAATTTACCCTGATCTTCAAATTCAAAAAGTTTTCTGGAGCATCTGTGAGCGTTTGAACCTTCTGTAATAGTTGCATATGAGTCCCTCAGTTGTCCTCAGTGTGAAAAGATGGATCTCAAAATCGTACAGTTATTGTTGGAAAGGGTTCAAATACACAAAAAATGCTGGAAAACCAAAGAATTTGTGGGACCTGAAGGATTTTTCTGAAGAACAGCAGGCAGTTTAACTGTTCAGGACAAACAAGAGACTCATGAACTACTATCAGTAAACAAAAAAACACAGCTGTGGATCATTCAGGTAACAACACAGTAAGTAAGTAAGTAATTTTTATAAATTCAATTATTATTTTCTCTTGCGGACTATATGTAAACATCTTTTATGTGAAATAAACTAATAAACAATAAATAAACAATAACCCGCATTTTGTATGATCCCTCTTATTTTGGTAAAATAATAAACATTTTGCAGATTCTGAAAGGGGGATGTAAACTTTTGACCTCAACTGTATATATATATATATATATATATATATATATATATATATATATATATATATATATATAATCACTTATATAGTCTTCTTGTATGCAAAGGTAAAATCATGATAATGATTAAAATGTTTGATGTAAAATTCAAAAACACAAATGTCTGGGTGTATGAAATTTTACAGAAATATCTTCTGGGATGTTTTTTTCTTAAAAGATTAGTCATTATTTGGTTATCTGCCACACCTTACGCAGCCCATCAAGGGCCACAAGACTTAAACATTTAAAGAAATCAAAGAGAAAAGCTCCCACACTAACTCCCTTTATCTATTTGTTTAATTCTGGCTAATTTCCTGATCAATATTTATTTATTTTTGCCCAGACGTGTATATAAATAACACCGCAAAAGAGCTTTGCCAGCAAAATCCACCTTTATTCGACGTTGAAACTTTAACTTAGGACATTAAAACAGCACAAGGCTCAGCCTCAGTGTAGTCCATCATATAGGCCAAATTTTATAAACCACAACATAATACACACAGCACACAATATAACAATCTGAAACTGTTGTAAATGAATGCTTTAACCGTTATGTCCAGTGTTCTCACTTACAGTAGTTAGCATTAGCATATAACAAATACAGTAAGGAAAGCTACAGAAGTATCAACACCCTGGATTAAAATGATACCTTAGAGAGATTGCCTGGATTAAAATGACAGATGATGAGTTACAAAGATGTTTATGTGTGTGAAAAGTAGGTTATTGCATCGACTAAACCTTAATACCAAAATGGTAAATGTAATTAAAACAGTTAATGTAAGTGTAAAAATGCTTTTTCACCTTGTCTGCTTCTGTCTTTTGATTCTGTAGTTTGTAGTTTTCCAGAAACTGAGATGAGCCAAAGATGACAGCTCGTAACACAAACAAGCAATCATGAGATAGTCACCAGCCTATAAAATAATTTTCTGAAAGTATTGCTTTCAAGCAATAAATACGGCTGCCAGTAACACATTTTTAAAAGAAAACTAGAAAATGTGCAATTTCAGCTGACTCCACTGAATAATCATTAATAAATTACAGGATTTTTTCCCTAAATGAATATATACATTGTTTTCTACTTCACTCATTTCTTTTTTTTTATATCAAGGTTCAAAACAATTCTGCATTTGCTGTCTTTGATTTTGTTAAATCATTTAGCAGCAAATATATTAACAGTATAAAATATTTCCCACAGCCTGGCTCTGAGAAAATACCGCTGAAAAAATATTTTTAAAAAGTCACTCATATGTGCACACACATAGACACACACCATTCCAAGAAAAATACTTTATAGTCAGTATATTAAATCAGTTTGTCCTTTAGTCTTGTCAGCAGATATCTTCTCTCTATCTAACTGTATGTTTATATGCTACATTCTTAAATGTTGATGTTGAGCTCCTGAAAAGAGGATTTGTGCCCTGCAGAGGAAAATATAGCAAATGGTAAAGAATGAAGAATGCAAATGGTTAGAAATAAGAAATACTGTTGGAGTTTTTCAGCATTTTTGTTTCAACATTTCAAAAGTCTCAGGAAAAAAAAAAAAAAAATCTCAATAACTTACTGATTGCCATTTTGCTTTAGTTCTCTCCGCCTCAAACTTGGCAACCTCTTTTTGGTCGTGGACATATATGAAAAGCTTCCAAACCACCGCAAGTATGATGCCAATAGTGAGTACAGACATACAAACACCCAGAGCGATCATAGCGATATTGAGAGGCTTGGGACAATCTGCAAGACAATCACACAAGCACATTTATTAACAAAGACCCATATGAGCATATTTTCATTACTGATCTTTATGGATCATTAGTGGCTTATTGTAAATGATATCCTCAGCAGTCTCTCCAAGAGTGAGTATATCTAAGTGTGCTGTTATTTGACAAGTTTATTAATGACGTTTCTTGCTAGTCCTCTTCAACTTTTGTGGTTTGACAGTTTTATGACTAATACAAGCACTGACTGCAACACTCGTCTTAGTTTCCTCTGTGTTTCTGAGTGAGTGTGTGCACGTTTGTTTAGCTATGGCTTATTCAGCTCTTCCTACAAATATCATCCACTGGTTTCTGGTCAATCGGTGGGAATTTAGTTTTGCCACATTTGTATCACTGTCGACTTCTTTAAAAGCTGTATGCCCAGATTGAATTCTGCCTCTTATTTAAGTAACCTTGGTTTAAAGCAGCTGCCAAATGGAAATGGTAATGGTAATAACAGGGTGAGTAAATGAGATGAGTGGGCTCTTACCAAGCCTGAGCTTGTACACAGTGCTTCCCTTTTCACCGCCCACTAATGTGAAGGAGATCAGACACTCGTTCTCACTGCGGAGAGCACACATCACCGCATGGCTCTCGTCAAAGTCTAAAACATGAAAAGAAAGCAATTGTGTGTGTGTGTGTGTGTGTGTGAGTAATGAATTACGAAAGACATACATAAGACAGAGAAGGTAGGCCATAGTTTGTAGGCCAACCCTAGGAGGAAGACTTTTCAACTTATCCCACGTTATTGCTGACTAAAACACATTATGGTATATTTGGCATATTAAGTTTCCCTGTAACTGACATTATTTAATGCATTAGTTAACACGAACAAACAATGAACTTCAGCATTAATACACCATTAATAACTAATAAAAAAGTAACTAACACTTGGATTAATTGATGTTTTTTAATAATAATAAATCAAATATGACCATTATGAACCAAAACCTTAAGTAACATATTTATGGTAGTTAATAGGCAAACTTCAGAACTGAGGCAAGCTCCAATGTGTATACCTGGAGGCCAGAGCTCACCAAAATTCAGCCTATCAACATTTAGGAACATGCTGTGTTTTCTTTATGTAAGGAATAAACCCGCGACAGATGTCTTGCGATAGGAAAATATTCAATGTTGGGACGGTGTAATTTGCGTCAGGCCAATACCAGCAAGTTGATTATTTTCCAAAGAAGTGTTTTATTTGATTTCGTACCACAGCAATTTTCCAAAAATTTTAATTCTTAATTTATTAACAAACAACACGCTGTGCTTTTTAACCATTTAATATTTACATTATAACAGCTAACGTTTACTCCCTCACCAGTCTCTCCTTTTCTCTCTCTTGAAGTTAGTAAGATCAAAAATTGCAACTTGTCAAGCTATAAAGAAACCGTCCTGGAAAAGTCCTCTGTCCTGAAGGCTCCCGTGGCAGAAGACTGACCGTTACAACGTGCTGACATCTGAGACTCTTTCCACAAATGTTAAATAAACATCTCCTTACAGAACATGTAACAATATTAACAATTATACATTATTCTTTGTTAAATCATGTTTTTTAATTCCTTTATTAGATGATGTGCATGTCCCTGTATATGAGTTGTTACTATAGAAACTATAACCGATTAGAATGCACACATTAATGAAATAAAATAATAAAATAAATTAAAGCCGGCACTATTGTCAAAGCTACTGTTTTAGAAAATTAATCAACACCTTCTGATCGATCAGATTCAAGAATTCAATGTGGTATCATATTTGCTACTGGATTGAAAAAACATTGGTCAATGCAGCAGTCTTTAGTTAACATTTAAACAAATGTCAATTAATACATGTATTAACTGACACTGTTACTTTCTTAACATTACTTGTAATTATTATTGCTGAGGTTTAACATTTATTATTGTTAACTAATGCAGTATATAAATATTTAAAGGGAAAATGATATGATGTTAAGGGCATCGTGATGCAAAGTGTTACCTTAATTATTATTATTCAGTAACCTCTTATAATTTATTTAAAACCTACTGTGAAAAAATAGGAAAGAACATCCTGTATGTCACTCATGACATTTCATTCACCTGATCAAATATCCACAACAGTCTACACGATAAACCCCAAGAGAGAAAAAAATCATACAATAATATAATAATCTTCATATAATAATAATAATAATAATAATAATAACACTATCTTGTCATGCATCAGATCATATATCTGTGATGTTACAGAAAAATCCTAACCCTCACTCCTTTTTCATGGTAAGAGGATACAGTTCTCCACTTTTCAGACTTCCAGTGAGGTCCTCACAGAAGACTGGCAGTGTTTTGTGTCTCTGCATTGTATGTCTCAGTTGGAGACTACTGGTGCAGTCTCACACACCTCATTTCCTGCCCCAGACTGAGGGCTCTTATAATGGCCTGTCCTTGTCAAGACACTTGTAATCACTCAGGCCCAACAATAGTGCTGTCTGCACAAAAGCCTGAGTGGCTTGTACATCTTTGTTAAGTGTCAAAAGACGTAATCTATAGCATGTGTGTTTGTTTATGTGTGAGACACAGAAAGAGGTGTGAACTCACAGGATATGGTGAGACAGAATGTGTAAAGACTCTGAAAACTGTCTACGTGTTTTTAACTCTATTAGTATCATTCAGCCATTCTGACTTCCACACAGACACAGTGCAGTTTTACTTGGGATTTGTGTTATAAAAGGCTTTTTGTATAGTTGTGCTGGGGGATTGTTGGAAAACTTGGAAAGAATGTCCTATGAAAGTAAGCATTTACATTTTCTTTGAAAGATATGTATGCATTTAAAAAAAAAAAAATACTGGTTTAGCAGAAGGAATAAATATTATTTATTCACACAGCTTCCCTCTGAATCTATTATAATTAATATTATAATTATAGGAACTCTCTTAAGCAAAATGTTGTTGAATGGAGAATATTACAAACTTTGGACAAAGTACAAATCTCCATTTTATTCTAATTATCATATAAATTGTATCAAAAGGTTTGTAAAGTTAACCATAATGTGATGTTATGGTATGTAAATTTTTTGTGAACAATTTTTAACAGCGAATGCTGCAATTATATAAATTATGTAGATTTAAATAGGGAACACATAGACTATGTAAAATCTGCACAAATTACATTTAAACTTCAGACATCTTCTACAAAGACAATGTCCCCTCACTACAAAGTAAGAGACAGCAAAGGAGGTGTACACTGACCTGTAGAGTTGGTGACAGTGGTATGAATAGCGTTACACTTATGGACACAGTCTTCTGAGGGTTCATCGGTTTTCAGATAACACTCCACACAAGACCTATGAGAGACCCACACACACACACACACACACACACACACACACGCACACAGAGTATATACACGTCAGCTCTCCAGAGGATTCAGCTGAAGAGAAATATTGGTTTTGTGTTTGCTGAAAGAACAAACGTCTGGACACTTTTATTGTGGCCCCTTCCCCTTTCTTGTTCTTTTCGCTTTCTAACTTTTTATCCAAACCGCTGAACTTTAAGAAAGGGGAAATGAGACACTAATGACATGTGATATGCTTTCACCTGGCTTTATATGTGAGAATGACTGGGCAAATGGAAGATGCAAATGAAACATACACACGGATACGCTGTTCACGTTCCAGCACCCATTCGTAAACACACACTAACCGGCCGCTTTAATAGGAACACATGTACAACTGGTTATCAATCATAATGCAAAACATACAGGACAAGAGTTTCAGGTCATGTTCACATCAAACTGATGCGTGAGGAATGAGGAAACTGATCACAGTGACCATGACATGGCTGCTGGTGCCAGGCAGACCGGTTTAAGTATATCAGAAGGATTTCTTCAGCTGTCCAGTTTTGGTGAACCTGTGCCCACTATGGCCTCACATTCCTGTTTTTGTTGACAGGTGTGGAATCCATTGTGGTCTTCGGCTGTTGTAGCCCATCTGCTACATCCGCTGATGTGTTGTGTGCTTTGAGATGCTTTTCAGCTCACCACAGTTGCAAAGAGTGGTTATTTGAGGTATTATCCAGTAAATACAGTGGGTGGTGAGTGTATACAGTATGTACATACACATTCATACACACATAATGACACAAAAACAAATGAACTATTAAAAATATAGGACAATATATTCGGTTTATATTTTGAAACATATTGCAATTTCATAGAGGGATTTTTTTTGCAGGTGAGAATCTATACTTAGGAAAAAGACTACAAACTTCACAAACACAAGATGATAATAAACTTTTTCATTCTAGGTGTGCGAGAAAGAAAAGGTGTCTGTACCTGGTTGAGCTACAGACGTCTCCACAGGTAGCGCACTTCTCACACTTATCCCCTGAAGCTCCGGGAACAGAACATTCGCACTTCCCGCATACACACTTTCCACGTCCACTGCAGACAGACCCATCCGCTGACTCACAGGTGTGTGTGCTAGTGCTGCAGTTGCAATACTCGCTTGTCCAGCCCTCGTGGCACACACACTCACCACAGTTACACTCTCCATTACCTGAACACAGGAACATACAAACACATACACAGACTTATTACCATATATTATATATATAGAAACATGCTGCTTACTTATATATTCATCAAGGCTGTTGCTTTTATATATTTTATTATACTGAATTACTAACTAATGCTAGTATTCCTTCATGATGAAGCTTCTCACTGACTCCTTATACCTGCCACGCAGACTTCTGCTTTTCCAGGATGTCTGATTCATTGATTATGTATTTCTGCAGTCTAATCCTGAAACCACTGCCCTTGTTTCGTATTGTATCAAGCAACCTGCTGTATGATTCAGCTCTTAAATGTTCATATCATTGTGCCAACAGTTTCTGTTACTTATCTTTACCAAAAATGTAAATGTTCAATTTAATACTTAACTGTAACACTCACCCCAATTTACTGAGACCCAAATAATAGTGCTAATTTGCACGATAAATTGTGTTGCAGGTGATTTAGAAAAAAGAATTGCGTGAAATAAGTGACATGAAAAGTAGGGGGAGGAAACAATAAGGAAATTAGGTTTTTGCCTGGGTTAATTGTTCATGAGAGGCATGATAAGAGTCCTGGAAGTGTAACTTAAACTGAACCTAAAATAAAACATAGATTAAAGAAATCAAGAGGCGCATCAAAATGCTGTTCAAAATATAATGTGAATGTAAAATAGAAACAGGAAAAGGGGACAGATTTGCATCAGAAGTGTAAATGATTTGAAGCTAACTTTACATCTGTACTGATATGTCACAGTTTAAGAAACTTTCTGATAATTTTACTAAGTCAAAGATTTAATAATAAAAAAAAATCTCATTATTAAAGCTTAATTATTAAGAAGTAAAGACTTACTAAATAACATTGCATGGGCAGAAAGAATCAATTTTTATTGACACCTCTGTGTTTTTTTATGTAGAAATACCCTAAATTACACAAATAATATAAACTATCATAATGTCTTGTACTAACTGAACCAATTAATGATTGCTTTTACAACATATAATATTATATTCAAGGGACAATTAGCATAATAGATAATGGAAATATCAAACTTCACTTTGTGACCAAATTAAATGTATGTAATTTCAAGTATAACAAATACATATCTTGCTTGCTATAGATTGTTATTGGGGAACTTTTTTTGCAACCTGATTGAAATTGAGAATTGAGATTTCATCTGATTTCCTATCTTATCAGGAGGGGTATGACTGCACCAAACTCTAATCCTAACTCTAACCTTCAAAACTCTTTAAAATCCTTACAAATCTGCAGGTATATGAAGATGTACAGTGCGTAGTGATGGAGGGAATTAAACTAGACTGATTCCACATCCAAAGCTCTTCTTCCAATCCTAATATTTCCTAAATGACTCCTAAATGCTGCCCACTCTCTTTCTGCTAAATTCTTTCTCTCTTGTAAATATACAGATCCTGATAGGTGCTACTGAATAATCAACACTCTCTGCCTGCTGCACTGCAAAAAACTTGATGTAGCGCTGCTTGGCAGAACCGTGACGCTGAGACTAACGCATCCTTAACTCCCTGCATAAAACATTAATGTGGGTGTTAAGACTGCATGTAATTACCAGGGTGTTTTTGTTTCATTAACATTCCGTAGAGTGAGAGATCACATACACTCCTCCCTACACACAGCGGTATCTGTGCTTTCTGTCAAATCATACTCAACCCTTTTCTCTCTCTTTTTTCATTGCTCCTGTTACTGACCTCCACACAGCTTCCCTCTGAATCTGAGGCAGGAGTAGTTGTCACACTCGCAATATTTTCCATACACGAGCCCAAAGCTGGATGGGTAGCACACACACTGGCCGCAGAAGCACTCTCCCTGCCCGCTGCACACCTCTGCACTATCATTGGCCCTGTGCAGGGTTGTACACACAGTATCACACATCATTAAGTGACTGTATGTGGAAAATCTACCAACACACACTGGTGATGTTTAGAAGTAACAGGTTGTCGGTGACCTTTCTCACCTGCAGTCACTGACTTGACCTTTGTCCTCTGCGCACTCACACTTGGGACCAATGAACCCAGGGTCACATATACAGGAGCCACACTCCAGAGCCCCTTGTCCTTCACTGCAGTGTGTGCTGTTTAGCTCGGTGGTCCTCTGGCAATCACACACACACAGCGACTCCAGCTCCACCTCCAGAGTGTCCTGGAAGCCTACGGGCCGCAGGGAGAAATGATGTGGAGCATCCAGACAGCTGTCCAGCTCCATCGTCACATTAAAGGCCACCTGAGAGAAGAATATTTCCATTTCCTTTCACAGAACGCTTGTTTGTCTGATGTCATGTATAACATGCTAAGCAAACTTTCAGCACTCTAATACTCCTTGATCACTCAGGGGTCACTATGCCCTTTTATTTTCTACAACATCACAATCTTTTATTTACTCAAATTAGCATTCACTAGTGAAAAGATGGAGGATTATTATTCTTCTGTTGTGTTAAACATCTAATTAGTCTAATATCAGAATAACTGAGGACTCACTATGTCTCCAACTTTGACATTGGTGCAGTGTTTAAGCCCCGGCCGGACTGCACCATCTGGGCAGAGAGCTGTGAAGGAGATCTGGAGATTTTCTGTGTCCCCCAGAACTTCCAGCTCAATCTCGGACCTCAGCTCCTAAAAATCAAACACACCAGACACATCACTTTCCTCACACTAGGGATTCCGAATCCATATACATTATATGAATTGAACAGATAATGTGTCCTAAATGAATACAAACACAGATACAAACAGTAGGAGGAGTATTCATTTTTTGTTGTTTTTAAAAGCTTGCCAAGAAGCTTCAGAATAAATGTCGCCCCTATTTTTTTAACGTAGGGCTAATGTAGAGCTCGTGGAAGCTTGTGGATGGGGTTACCAGATTTCATCAACTTCTCATCACAACCACAACTCAAAAACCGCACAGAGACTTGAGACTAGCCCAGAATGTTCTGGCATAGAAAAGGGTAGATGCATGTTTCTTCTTTTTATTAGTCTTTTCATGGGAAAAAGGTTAACAGTGGTGCACATGTCTGATTTGCAGTATCAATACACGGACATTACGTGCAGTACCTGGCAACCCTGCTTGTAAAACTTAAGCAATGAGCAAGTTCACAAGTTCATGAAAGAGCAAGTTGATACTAATAGGAGATGCACTACTCATTTTTTTTTTCTGTAGTGGTTTTCTCCAGTAGCCTGACCTAAACACTGAGCTCCAAAATAAGACCATATTTCTACCATATTTCTGTACAAACAAAAAAGACATTCTTAAATTATAATTTTCCATCATTATTAAAAATAAATATTTTCTGAAAATCCTATGGGCATTATAATAAAATGCCGCTTAAATGACCCCATTTTGACTGGCAGAAGCATTGTGAGTGCATCCCAGCTTTTTAGTAGATTCTACTATTGTGTCCAGCAAACATTTCTGATCTTCTTTTAATGTAACAAACCCAAAAATCTAATAAATAAAATATTATTAGATGGCTATTATTGCCAACAGTAAATAACAGGTTCTTGATTTTGGAAAGATGTTGTTGATTTGAAACAATCACACTATATGACAAAAAGTATGTGGACAACTAAGCATCACACTCATACATGCAAGGTCGAAGCCCCATTCAGATTTAGCCCCCCCATTCCTGTTATAATATCCTCCACTCTTCTGGGAAGGCTTTCCACTAGATTTTGGAGCATGGCTGTGGGGATTTGTGTTCATTCAGCCACAAGAGCAATGTCAGGTGAGAGGACCCACAATCAGTGCTCCAGTTCATCCAGAAGGTGTTCAGAGGGGTTGTCTTCATGGACCCCACTTTGTGCACACGAACATTTTTGTTTTAATATGTATATGAAATAAAAATAATATGAAATGCTATTTTGAGATTTGTATTTGACTTACATTTGTCCAGCATGTTCATTTAGTGTTTAAAAGATTTTACATGATCGATAATGTTCATTTTGTTATTCATAATAATTTTCGCTATAGCTAGCAAGCTGAATGCTAGGTGCCAGCATGATTTTGTAGCTAAAGAGGCACAGGAGCAAAATATAACAGCAGAAAATATAATATTAAATATATCACAGCTTACAATATAATATTAATTGCTCTAAAGTCACACGAAGGAGGCAGTATTTTTTCAACCGTTCACTTTAGTGGAGACCATCGGTGTAATTTCTGAAGGTTAGCTAGCATTAGCTATCACTTTCTAGGACTCAGCTGATCTCATGGACTAAATATATTTCAGTATTTTTAAAATACAAAACACTGTATTTTAATCAATTTGGTTGCCCTAATTTGTAGTCTATTTTCATACCATTCCTGATGCCCAGTTTGCTTTATAAAGGCAGCATAAAAATACTGCTGAAAAGCCCTACTTAGTGGGAAAGAGATGCAGAATAGCTACACTCTCACTTAGAGCTCTCTTTATTAAACTGACAATAAACCTTAAGACTCTCACAAACACGGAGACAGGAAACCCAGCCTCTTCAATAGGCCCTGTACAGAAGAGCAGGGTTGCAACGGATTGAGATGAAGCAAGTTATTAGCGAGAGGAAAGAGGAAGGAGGGAGAGGGGGAAGAAGGAACAGAAATGGTAAGATCAAACGCCCAAGAGAGGACGAGTGCAGACATGCTCTGTGAACGTTAAGACTCAGATAAAAAGAAGGAAATAGAAGAGGCATGAAAGAGGGAAAAAGCAGTGAGCACCTGTATAATATAAGCACCTACACTCATCTATATGATCAAACATAGTCAAGTCCAAGTGCTATATGACTCAAGAGTTTCCTTTGCACAATGTATTAACTAAGAGTTTCCTATTGCAGGATTGTCAAGTGTGGTTCTGGAAGACCACAGTCCTGCAGAGACAACTTTATTTAAGCTTCTAACACACTAGATTGAGAGCATGAAGACCTTGTTTATTAACTGAGTCTTAAATTTGGTAGAGTGGTAAACTCTGAAGTGCCCTTCACAAGTGCAGCCTGGTACCCTGATATCCCTAACCTATTGCAAAATAGCTCACAAAGATATCCACATGAAGACAAAGAACTACTGTACCTTATATGCAGTCAAGATCAGTTCGAGAATGTTCCGGGAATCATTTTCCAACACACCCACTGTTGCACCAGGAATTAGATTTGCATAGTTCTGTTCAAAATAGAAAAACAAAAAATCCACATAAAAACAGCCGCTGGATTGTGGAATGCAGAAGGTAGATATAGAGATATAGTGGGAATGAGTCCAGAGACAGGGAAAGGTTTTCTCATGCCTAGTATACATGAATGACGTGATCATGTTTGAGCATGTCGAAAGCACAACTGAATAAGGCATACAATCACAAAATGTATCTCATCCTCACTAATACATGGGATTAGCTTATCCTCTGACAGAAAACCTTTTACCTCTGCACTGTGTGCTTTGCATAAGTAAACAAACCAGAGAGTCTTGATCTCACCTCATAGGTTTGTCTCTGATTTTCAGTCACTGCGAATATGAGGAGGATGTTGTTTTCCACTAGTTTGTCTATAAGTTGTCCTAAGGTTGGATACTCCTAAACATGACGGAAAAACAAAATCATGCAATGTCTAAATCAGAAGTAAATGTTCTATTATATTACTGCATTTATCATCATCAAGTTTTCACACTGACAGTTTAGGAGATGTAGGCTTCACCTTACCAAATGGCCTGCCATGGAATACTCATTGTTGCTGTCTAGGTGGCACTGTCCATCATTAGGGATGACGATGCCGGCCATTTTGCTGTCCATCCCAAAATGAGAGTCTGCATCGCTCACAAAAACCAGCAAGCGCATGGAATCATTCCTCCACCCAATCTTATCCTATGGGAGATATTTTGTATCAGACACAAAATAGATTCCTTTCAGAAGAGCAAAGGTCCAGTGTGTCTAGTGCATGCGTGGGATAAAAAAATGCCTCACCCCACACACTGCTGCCTGCATGATGGCATCAAAGCCACACTCTGGAATGTCATTGTTTGCTGAGACACGCTGTTTAGAAATGATCTTGTTGAATTGGTCTGTGCTGCTGGTTAATGGGAGGACGTGCTTGTATCCAAATGTGGGCAGGCAAACATGTTCTACACTCCTGGAGAACAAAATAAAGTCATATAATGAAATATTCTTCTTTATCTTCATCAGTTGCATATCAATCAAGGTGTTTCTGTAAAACACAGTTACTACGTATTGTCAAAATTGGTAACTCAACTTAATAAGCATTTAATAAGCTGTGTATTAAGGGAGGATTACCAGCAGGGGTTTGCCAGCTCCTCTGGAGTAATTTTAATGTATGGCAGAACTGGCTTCTCCACAAACGAACCAAATCCCAATCGAAAATTACTTGTGAGACTAGCCATTTTTTTGGAAAGAGTTGACCCCAGGTCTCTGATTCTCTGCAGATCATCATACATTGAAGCTGAGAGGTCCATAAGGTAATACATATCTACTGGATGGTCTTCTGATTGTTGTACTTTTACTTGAAAGGTCACTTGGGTTCCTGGTGTAGAAATGGAGAAACAGAAACTTCAGATTCTTTAACACATAGAAGATTCGGAAGAATAACTCGATTTAGGCGAGCTCTTATACTTCTTCTGCCAAAGCATGATATATAATGATCTTAATATCATAAAAGTATCATGTTAAAAACATATCATTTTAATAACTGTGTTCATTTTGTGTCCATACAGTGAAAGCGTTACTTCAACACCGGATATTATGCTAAATATAGAAATGTCATTTTATTCATTATTATATAAAATGTTAAGCCCAGATCTCCTCTTAGCTTCTAGAGGGAGTAAATACTGGAATTGTGCTAAAGAACAGTTAGAAAAACAGCCAATCTCAACTGTGTCTAATTTCCCAATGTGGCCCAGTATACAGTCAGTTGTTTGAGATGGCAGAAGGACAAAGGGATGTTTCCAAATCGCATTCATGTATATTTATAGAGTGAGGCATGGTGACGCAGCAGGTACTGTTGCCGTCTCAAAGCTCCAGGGCCCCCCTAAAAACATGCATGTAGGTGGACTGGCTCTGCTGAATTGCTGGTAGGTCTGAATGATTGCACATGGTGCCCTGCGATGTGTATTCCCGCCTCATGCACAGTAATTCTGGGATATACTGCGACCCTGGATAAAGCTATGACTAAAGCATGCATGAATATATTGGATTTTTAACAGGGAAAGATCTACTTTTTGCCACTTTCAGTATTTTTTCTTTGGCTTTTTAAAAACATTTATTTAACAATTTTTTATTATGTATATATTCTTTTAATGGTTCAGATCTGTTTAAATCTGCGTACTATACATCTCACCTGGCCGAAGTTTGAGCGCCATCCTCTGTGGTGTTATGTAGGACACATTAGTGGGGTCTGCACTTTTCCCTAATGGCCCGTCAGCCAGCAGCTCCATGGTGTTCACTGGGAACTGCATGAACTCTTGCGGACATCCCTGAAGAAGAAGTTCCTCACGCGTACCGCAGCGCTCACTCACCACTAAAGAATCTGTGAAATTCTGTTCAGAAAAAAAAGGCATGTGATTGCCAGATGCATTCAGTATAATCCATTTTTCAGTTTTTACAAAAGTTTGGAAGCTGATAACTATCAGCAATGTATGACTGAAACACTGAAAATCATGACTGAATCATTTAACTCATCACCATTGGACTCTGAGTCTTTATATTTTTAGACTGGCTCCTCTGTTGGTTTTGCAATTAATTTGTTATAAACTAAAAAGCAAGGTACACTAAACTTCACTACTCTGTGAATGAAACCCATGCATGTGTGTTTACTTTGGCTCTGTCTTAATTAATTTGACACAAAGCACTCCTGATATAACTAAAGCAACTTGGCAGACTATGTAGGCCTTAATCTCACACATGAAATTGAAATATCAATGGGAGAAATATCTTAATTGATCTTAAATGTAATGACATTATCATGACAATGACAAGCTACTATTACACAAGTTTTACTACTGATTTTGCAGCTACAATTTATTTGCATGATGTTGCATGATGCATGGGAGAGCCTCCAGTTTACCCATAATTGTTTGCACTTGTTCCTTCCATCTAATACTTATTCTGTTGTCCCGTCTAGGTATCATGCACTGTCCTGGGTATATATTGTATGTATTTGAACTCAGTTCACACTGTGGTGTATGTAGTCTTGTGTACTGTCCTTGTGTACTCTTCTGGGAAGGCTTTCCACTAGATTTTAGAGCTTTACTTTGGGGATTAGTGGTTATTTAGCCACAAGAGCATTAAGGAGGTGATCTGGGACGCAGTCGGTATTCCAGTCCATCACAAAGGTGTTCAGCGGGATTGAGATCAGGGCTCTGCGCAGGACACTCGAGTTCTTCCACTCCAGCCTTGGCAAACCATGTCTTCATGGAGCTCGCTTTATACACAGGTGCATCGTCCTACTGGAACATGTTTGGGCCCCTTAGTTCCAGTGAAGGGAAATTTTAATGGTGCAGTACACAGTGGATACACAGAAATGTTTTAGAGAAAAAAAGAAAACAAAAAACTTCCAATACCCAGCTTGCATAAGTGTGCCCTCCCCTTTATAATTGGGAATGTGGCAGTGTTCAGAATCAACCAACCACGTCCAAATTCATATTAAATACTAATTAGTATACACCTTCCATCAGTTAAAATGACAGATTAGCCCCAAATAAAGTACAGCTGTTCCTATAGGATTTTGCTGACATCTTCTTGGTAATATCCAACTGGGAAAGCCATGGGCCACAAAGAGCTTACAAAGCAGCTATGGGATTTCACTGTTGAAAAATATCAATCAGGAGAGGGTTACAAAAAAACTGTAAAGACAATAATCAACAAGCGGAGAAAATATGGCACAACAGTGACATTAATAAGAACAGGACGTTCTTCCAAAATTGATGACAAGGCCAGGAGAAAACTGGTTAGGGAGGCTGTCAGGATGCCTACAGCAATATTAAAACAATTTCTGGCAAGTAGTGGATGCTCCCTACTTGTGACAACAATCTCCCAAATTCTTCATATGTCTGAACTACAGGGTAGGGTGGCAAGATGGAAGCCTTTTTTAACCAAAAAAAAAAACATCCAATCTCCCAAAAGCATGTGGAATAATGAGAACAAAGTTGATCTTTTCACGATAATACCAAAAGATATGCTTGGCACATAAAAAAATGACACAGCATATCACCAAAAGAACACCATCCCCATGGTGAAGCATGGAGGCGGCAGCATCATGCTTTGGGGCTGCTTTTCTTCAGCTGGAACTGGATTTTTAATCAGGATGGAGGGAATCATGAATACAAGGCAATTTTGGTGCAAAATCTTAAGGATTCTGCTAAAACACTTAAGATGATGAGGAACTTCACCTTTCAGCATGACAACGACCCAAAGAACACCCACAAATCAACAAAGGAATGGCTTCACTAAAACAAGATCGAGATTTTGGAATTAGCAAGAGTCCAGATCTAAATCCAATCAATAATCTGTAGGGGACCTGAACAGGGCTCTACAGGAGATGCCCAGCCTTTCTGAAAGAGTGAGAATGCTTTTGCAAGGAAGAATGGCAAACTATTGCTAAGTCAAGATTTACTCTTACCCAAAAAGATTGAATGCCGAATACTGAAAGAATGAATCTAAAGGTGCTTCAACTAAGTATTAGTTTAAAACCAGGTTATTGTACATTATTTTATTATTATTTTTTTTTAAATTGTTTTTCACTTTAATTTATAGACTGCAATTTCACAATAAAGATAGAAAAGCTTCTGACATGATTTATCTTGGTTTCATTTTTTTTTACATCACAAAAACCTGCCATTTTAACAGGGGCGTGTAGACTTTTTATATCCACTGTACAAAGACATCCTACACAATTGTGTGCTTCCAACTTTGTGGCAACAGTCTGTGGAAGGCTATGGGTGTGATGGTCAGGTGTCCACATACTTTTGGCCTTATAGTGTATGTGCTGCACCATGGTCCTGCACTGAAAACCCTCACAAGTTGACTGTACTCAGTTGACTGAGTAAACTCGTTCCATCAATTTAATTGAGTAATGGGGTCTCCCATTAAGTTACACTTACACTTAACTTGATGCTCATGTCGACTGTACTTAAATTGTTACGTTCGCTTAACTTGGTGTTCATATAGCGTTCTTAATTAGTTTAGTTCACCTAACCTGGTGTTCAGCATATTCTGTCGTTTACTAACCCTGAATCGAACCTGGGCCACGGTGGTGAGAACTTGGTGTTCATTTCAAGAGTACTTAAATACAGGGTGTCCCAAAAGCCTCCATACATAGGGGAAATTAACACTTTTTAGCAAAATGTAACTTTACTTATTTATTTATTTTCACAAAACATCCTCTACATGACTGCCATTTCTTTGTAAACACACACAGAGTCTTTTCTCCTTTAGTACTTCACTACACCAGTACCAGCAACAGACAGATGAAGAGAACCGCCTTCTGCAATGATCTACCAATCAGCGCATTAGTTCTCTTGTTGCCAGGCAGAACTCCATGGCCAATCACATCAAAGAAAGACCAGAGTGAGGTATTTTAATTCGTTCATTTAGTTCATAACGCTTGAAATCTTAAGTTTATGTATTTTGTAGGTAAATAAGTTAAACGAACTTAGATTTTTGATTTATGGGTACTAAATGTAACATTTTAAGTAATGTTTCCTTTTTAATGACTACTTGATTGTTTAAGTAAAGACAACGTCAGGGTTTACGGTGTGAAGAAACGAGATTTCGTTCCAGTGTATAGCTATGAGTCATATACAGGAATGACTTTTGACTTGACTTAATTCAAAATGGTTGCACAAAAAGCTACGGTATGACACTTCACAAGGGAGATTATATTTGTTTTTGTTTTTTTTTCATTTCAACTAAAGGGGTGGCATCCCTCTTAAATATCCCTTAAATCGATCATGTTTCAGCTTGGTTGCCCTTTATAAACAGTTGTAAATAGAGTGTATTGTGTTGAGTTGAGTTGTGTTGATTTGAGTTGATTTAAATTAAGTTGAGTTGATTTGAGTTATGCTGATTTGAGTTGATCTGAGTTGTGTTGATTTGAGTTGATTTGAATTAAGTTGAGTTGATTTGAGTTATGCTGATTTGAGTTGATCTGAGTTGTGTTGATTTGAGTTGATTTGAATTAAGTTGAGTTGCTTTGAGTTATGCTGATTTGAGTTGATTTGAGTTGTGGTGAGTTGATTTGATTTGAGTTGATTTGAGCTGATTTGTGTTGATTTATGTTGATTTGAGTTGAGTTGATTTGAGTTGATCTGAGTTGATCTGAGTTGTGTTGATCTGAGTTGATCTGAGTTGATCTGAGCTGAGCTGAGCTGAGGTGTGTGTACCTGTAGAGAGCACCACGCGCACTGCGGCCCCAGCTGCACGCACTCGCCACACGTCCGCACGCCTTCCGCCCCACAGCTGCCTGAACACAAGAGTGGCACAAACACTCTACTGTAGCACTGCAGTTCATTTCTGTCACAAAACTCAACTTTCTCTTCCTAGACTGTCAAAAACAACCCTTACAGTGCTCAGGATACAAATCCAGAAATTCAACTGGATATAAATATTCTGTGATCATTAACCAAACAGCACTTCTGGGCCGAATCCAACATTTCATTGAAATCTTAAAATCAGATAACAACTTTCATTATCTTTCAGATATCCCAATCGGGTGTTTACATGGCCACTTGAATAATCTGGAAGTGACCGAAATCAGAGAATAATCGCGTCCATGGAAAGGCACTCTCTGACAGGATTAATTTAACACAGCATTATAATGCAGGACTGTTGTGATTTGTGTGCTCTGGCACGCGCTCTCTGTGATGCCAAAACATTAGCAACACTAGCAACAGGTCTAATAAAGTACATTACACGCTTCGTGGGGGAAGATAGACGGCAATTAAATGAGTAAAAACAACAAAACAACTTTCCTCAAATGTAAATTGAGTTAATTAAGCAAAGTAAAGTGTCTTACCTTCTACCGTACTAAGCCAGTAGTGAAGAAACAGGCTCAGTAAAACAATCCCCATTAGTCCTCAAGGTTGCTGTATAGGTAAGAAATGATGATGAGCCGAGTTCATATCGCTTTGTGAGGGGAATAAACAGGCTATACGTGAAGCTAGCCAGGTGTGTGAAGTGTGTGTGAAGTGTGTGGAACACGCAGGTACTTCTCTCACCTGGAGGGAAGTGTAAAGTGGGCAGGCGCTGTTACCTGGCCGTGTTTCAACGCGCACTTCCGCCCAGGTGAGAGAGGAAGAGATGAAGAGATGGAACGCTCGCGCGCGAGAAAAACACCGTTTAACTAAAGCTGCGCATTCATTTTATTTTATTTTTTACAGATTATCATGCATTATAAAGATTAAGCATTTTAATTAAAATAGGTCATTGTTTATAAAAAAAATTAAGGCTACATAATATAACAATGATCTGTAATAAGAGTATAATGCATTCTGATGATTATGATTGTTGTTGTTTTTATGGTTGTTGTTGGTGATGGTGGTGGGGGTGGTGTTGCTATTATTATTACTACTTCTACTACTACTGTTGTTGTTGCTGTTAATATTATTACTGATGTTATTGTTGTTGTTGGTGGTGGTGGTGTGGTACTGCTGTTATTATTACTGTTGTTGCTGTTGTTGTTGGTGGTTGTAATGGTGGTGGTGATGATGCGGTACTGCTGTTATTATTATTATTATTATTATTATTATTATTATTATTATTGTTGTTGTTGTTATTATTATTATTATTACTGTTGTTGTTGGTGGTGGTGGGGTGGTATTACTTTTATTATTATAACTGTTGTTGGTGGTTGTAATGGTGGTGTGGTACTGCTGTTATTATTATTATTATTATTATTATTATTATTATCATTATTATTATTATTATTATTATTACTGTTGTTGTTGTTGGTGGTGGTGGTGGTGGTGATGGTGCGGTACTGCTGTTATTATTATTATTATTATTATTATTATTATTATTATTGTTGTTGTTATTATTATTATTATTACTGTTGTTGTTGTTGGTGGTGGTGGGGTGGTATTGCTGTTATTATTATTACTGTTGTTATTAATTAGCCATTTATTGTGTGTTGAATATTGTTATTAAATCTTTAAAAATATTTAGCCTATAAAGTTATCTGGCATTTTTTTAAAACAAACAAAAAAAACCCCAACTCAAATAAATAAACATTGGTCCGTGTTTATAGTAGCCTGTTCCTCACATTGTTATTAAATTAACATCAAGTGCATCAACATCATAACAGATAACAGATAACAACAACATCATTAACAACAACAACAGCAATAATAATAATAATAATAATAATAATAATAATAATAATAATAATTTAAGATTGTTATGTAAACTTATATGATACATTACTGTTACTATCTCGCCAAAGAACTTTTCTTATTTTTAAAGTCTGTGGGACATTCAGCTGTAATCTCTGTAACAAGCAAGTAGGCTGGGAAATTACGTGTGTGAATCCTACATGCATTCTCACTTCTTTAACTTCAACAGCTCGAGACCTCAGAATTGACTGTGGGTTCTGCAATGTTATAATTATGTTATATGCCACAGACACACACACACACAAACACACACACACACATATATATGTATGAGATCTTTTAGACCAAAATATTGCTTGAAAGTATAAAAAATGTATAAAGCTGAAAAGATGGTTTTGTTTTGAGGTTATTGAGGGTCTAAACTTTTTTTGCTCAAGTCCTTAAAATGTCTCAAAATCACAGAATTGACAGATATATGTCAGATTATTTCCAAGGTCTCAAACTCTCTATTGGACCGCCAACATTTAAAAAAAAAAAAACTAAAATGTTTCCAGTCTGGCTTAAAGCTATCTGTCATCTCACTGATATTTACTTTTTTTTCATCTCAAAATGAACCTCATCTCAAAATCACTGTAGCCCATTTGTTTTCCATCTTTATTGTGCTACGTATCTCAACTAATAAAGAGTGACGTGTAAAGGCTGAGGTATTATGTAATATGTTTAGGTTCACCTGTAGTGCTGCTATCAGTTAAGTTTAATTGATGCTGCAAACAGATGTTTCGCACACAGGTGTAGCCCAGATGATCCTTCAGGCAATGACCTTAAAAATCTACCATAAAGCCCTACCAGTCTCAGAACTACTTATCTATTATCAGTCGATTTTTATTAGAAATTAATTCTCTATATTTGTGAATACTGAGTAGTCCAGTTTTTGATTACATCTAGCCAGTTCACTTCTGTTTGTAACTGTCATGAAGCTTGTTTACCATTTCCACACATCTGTAAAAATGAGAATTTGTATTGAGAGCAGGCTGTCCTGTGGTCTGACTGACCTAATGACCTTTAACACTAAAAATGGTCAAAACAATAGTGCCACATTTGCAACTCAATAGTTTTTAAATCTTTAGAAATGTATTATAAAAATGTTTAAATTGAAATGTAGAAATGTATTACAAGAATGTTAGATTTTTACAAATAGAAACCTCATCAAGCAGTAAAACAGTTTGATGTTACAATATTCTCAGAAAAGCATATTGGGATCTAATTTATCCCAAACTATGCAACATCTGCTGTTGTGATACATGGAGGGGCTTTTCTCTAGCTGAGTAAGGCAAATTCCATTGTGTGGATGCGAACAGGTGTGTGTGACTCTGAGCCACACCTGACCGAGCAGCCATGAGTCAGTGTGCTTGTCTGAGACTAAATGTCAGTCAAATAAAGATAAAACAACATTAATGTTTAACACGGCGAGTTGCTAGAATTTGATAGCAGGTCACTGTTGTCATAATTCAAAAGGACGACAAAAACTTTAATGATTAACATTATAAGTAGGAAACACAACCCAGGCGCAAAGACTGCCGGAGTGATGCAAACAGATTGACCGACTGATCTCATACATTATTTTACATACTGAGTGTGTCTAAGACTAAGACAACAAAAATACGTAACAGGAAAAGAAATATAACGTGTGAATCATAACGCTACCAGATTGCTCATATAACGAGACTCTTTAATTTCTCCTCTCTTCCTCCATCTCGTCTTTTCCTTTCCTTTCATCTCCCCACCTCTCCTCTCTTTTTTATCCTTCCTTTCTTCTCTCCTTCATTCTCCTCTCCATACCTCACTCCTTTCCTCCCGAAACCTCTCCATGCTGTATGAACTAATTTCAAAATTGAACGAATGTGTCCATGTCATGACATGGACCTCTAACTCTATCAAATGTAGTAATTATTTATACAAAATAATTAAGTGTCATGATCCCTCTAATGGTTACGTACCTCTAGGAGCCTCTTCGGCTACCATAGTGTCCAGGCTGCCAACTGGATCCCTGATTATGCACTGAAAACAGCGAGACCTGAATCGACAAATGAGAAGTCGTCACGTGCAGTGTGTGAAAGTCCTTCCAGAAAACAGTATGTGTTGGAGTAACAGTAAACTTGGAGTATCAGAGCAGCTTTATGGAGCATGACGCCTCTCTCTCTCTCTCTCTCTCTCTCTCTCTCTCTCTGTCTCTCTCTCTTTGTCTCTCTCCCCCTGCTCACAAGCATGAGCACCCACACACACACACACACAATCCACAGTCTTAAATGACAGCAGCAACTGTCTATCTGCATGCACTCACACATTCAAAAGCTACTTTCATTATAGAGAGAGAGGGAGGTCGTTGGCATGACAGGCCGTGCGTGTGTGTGTGTGTGTGTGTGCAAGCATGTCTTTCTCAGGGAACGTAGGCTGGTGGTTTAGGCTGTCTGTGTTAAAGCGGAACTGATTCTAATGGAACGTAGCTGTCAGGTGTTTTTTTCAGACCAATGTCTGGTCTCTCATTTTTAAAAATGCGAGTGTGTGCGTGTGTGCGTGCGCATGTGTGTGCGTGTATGGTTTCAGTTGTGAGCTGTCTGCTCAACTGTGCTGTGCTGATTCCTTTGACATTGCTGTTCAGGACTGACAGCGCCAGTGGATGAAATTTAAAATAAGGAGCCAGAAGAGGAGAGGAGGAGACAGAGAGAAAGACAAGGATGAAACAGAAGTAGAGAAAGAGGAAAAAAAGGCCAAAGCTAATGAAAGCAAAGGATTAGTTAGGATACTGTGATGGTCTGACATGACACCCACACACCAAACCACACACATACGCAATCAGGTGCTCTATCTGACAACAAGGTATGTAGGTGGCTGGCTTAATCACTTTCATATTCAACAAGGTTTCAGGATGAAGCTTTGGAAAGCCTTCAAATACCACAAATGTGAGATAAAATTAGTCCAATTTTCAGCCACATTTTGTCAGACATGTTGCTCATTCAGCGTTAGGTAAATCTATAACATGAACTTGTAATGTGTAGGTTTAACTCATGCTTCTCATTTGCCTCTCATTCATATACCATGAAGAAATATACCTCACATAACCTAACCTTCACCCTCCCACGGGGGAATATACCATGTGTCCCATCAGCTGTGAGGCTTTAGAGGAAGAAGTGGTGCGATGTAACTGTGTAATGTAAATGTGAGATGTAAATGTGAGATACCTAAGAGAATTAATGTGTGTTATAGTTACGGAGATGTACTGTAAATCCTGATGAATTATGTTTAATCAAATCAGTTAAGGAAGCTGATTACCTTGAACCATTTAAGTTTAAAAACTGACTGCTTTGAGTACAGCTACTTTATAAAGATTTGAGTTTACTTAACTTATTCTTTGTTACACTTACTTATACCCATTAAGTTTAAAGAACTAAAGTCAATTTTTACGCGCTTTTTTGTTTATAAAGCTACTGTATGTCATAAATAAGACAGCTCACGCACTCTGCATCACCACAATGGCAAAAATAAAACAGTAATCATTAATAGTCAGGCATTAACAGTAAGTGTTGCTATTCAGTCACTTATCCAGACTGAAAAAATAATTCATAGATCAATGTATTTTAATTTAAGGGCGGAATTTACACTTAATTAAAATATGTAAGTTCGACAAAACGCAAAAACTCATTAATGTGTACATTTACAAACAGTACATTATTGTAGTAACATGGGCATTATATCAATATGCAAAAGCTACATAATCATCATGTTTTAAAGTGTAAAGAAGAGACTTTATGAAACCTGACCTTTACAGCTGAATTCCTCTGGCCTATACTGTTCACTATTTGTTATCTAACTGAAATAAAGGTAAGTGAAAGAAGGACTTTTTGTCTCAGGTGTTGAAAGAAGAAGGCTTAGTCTAAGTTTAAGCTAATATTATTTGAGTAATTAAAACATTAGAGCAGAGTTATGCTAATTTTGAAAGCTTGCAGATTGAGTTTTCACATAATATCCAGTTATCATAACTGAACTCAGATAAGTAAACATGACATTTAAACACATTTGAATAGTGATTACTCATTTCATGAAGTCATTTCCCCTGTTAGGTTTTACAGTGTGGACCTCAGTTTTTTAAACCATCAGCTTTATTCCACAGACAAAACGAGGAACATGATGCTTTGTGTTTTTGTCCAAACCAGAGTAGTTGACTCTGCTCGAATGATTTCTTGAAAATGCTTCAAATTTTCACTCTCTTAGTAATTTGAGCGTAAAATCAGTCATATAAACCTCAGAACTGCTATTTTTCAGAACCTTTTAAATTCTAAATTCATGAGTACTACAAATAACACCAAGTTTGTTCCTTGTAATGATGTCGGATCTATCTATCTATCTATCTGTTTTCATTTGAGAACTAAAATCACATAGACACAGGCCAGCAGCTTCGGGTAATGTTCACATCAACCATCAGAATGGGGAAAAAAATGTGATCTCAGTGATTTTGACCGTAGCTTGATTGTTTGTGCCAGAGAGGCTGGTTTGAGTATTTCTCTAACTGCTGATCTCCTGGGATTTTCACACGCGACAGTGTCTAGAGTTTACTCAGAATTGTGCAATAAAGAAAAAACATCCTGTGAGCGGCATTTCTGTGGACGGAAACACTTTGTTGATAAGAGAGGTCAGTGGAGATTAGCCAGACTGGTTCGAGCTGACAGAAAGGTTACAGTAACTCAGATAACCACTCTGTACAATTATGGTGAGCAGAAAAGCACAACATGTTGAACCATGAGGCGGACGGGCAACAACAGCAGAAGACCACGTCGGGTTCCACTTCTGTGAGCCAAGAACAGAAAGCTGAGGCTGTAGTGGGCACAGGCTCACCCAACCTGGATTGTTGAAGACTGGAAAAATGTAGCCTGGTATTTGCTGAGTCACACAGATGGTAGAGAATTTGGTGCCAACAGCATGAGTCCATGGATCCAACCTGCCTTGTGTCAACAGTCCAGGCTGGTGGAGGTGGTGTAATGGTGTGGGGAATGTTTTCTTGGCACACTTTGGGCCTGTTAATACCAGTCAATCATCACTTGAATGCTACAGCCTATTTGAGTTTTGTTGTTGACTATGTGCATCCCTTCATGGTCACAATTTCCCCATCTTCTAATGGCTACTTCCAGCATGATAATGCACCGTGTCCCAAAGCAAAAGTCGCCTCAATCCGGTTTCATGAACATGACAATGAGTTCAGTGTTGTTCAGTGGCCTTCCCAGTCACCGGATCTGAATCCAATAGAACATCTTTGGGATGTGGTAGAACGGGAGATTCGTAGCATGAAAGTGCACCTGAAAAATCTGCCAGAATGACATGATGCAATCACGACAACAAGGACCAGAATCTCAATGAAATGTTTCCAACAAGGCTGTTTTGAGAGCAAAAGGAGGCCCTACCCAGTATTAGTATAGTGTTCCTAATAAAGTGCTTAGTGAGTGTAAATGCTCACTCATTATGATTCCAAGATTCCAGGCCATGTTAAACAATTTAATAAATTGTATTGGGAATTATCTTTTCATGGGGCGCAAAATGGCTTAGAAGGGACTGTGAGCTGAGCAGACTTCATAACAATCACAGTGTTGTCAGGTCGATTTTCCCACACACTACTTTCAAGCCACCGCCAAAGGAGACTCTGTTTTAAACTTCATTTTAATAATGACCCATTACAGTGTAGTATACCACAGTGCACTTGAATCTAATTTGCTCAGAATGTGTTAATTAATTTCCTATAACAGCAGGCCTGACATACTTCCAGCTGCAAAGTTTATAGAATGTTCTCTTTTGAATATATCATTTCTATAGTACTAACTTACACAGGAAGTCACTACATACCGTAAATGATGATAATAATGAACAGAATTAAAAAAAAAACTTGTGTAATTGTTGATGATGAAACTTTTCGTAAGGAATCTCCACTGTCAGCTCTTTGTAACAGTCAGTTACCATTCTGTCATCTGTCAAATTTTCCATCACAACAGAAGACTTTCCGGGTCCTTGGAGACATGACAAGCCACATTTCTTTTGTCTTATTAATTTCAAGAAAAAGAAAATAAAAGCAGTACATTATATCTTTTCTGGATTATATTATGTTTCATATCTTAATGTAATCACAATCCTAATCATTTCCATATCTTTATAAAACACACTTTCTGTTAGTCAAACTACTGCCTAGAACGACACCCACACACCTAAACCTCCGTAAGACACACACCTACACACACCTACACACACCTACACACACACAGGTTCATGTAGGCAAATACAGTGGATATAAAAAGTCTACACACCTCTGCAGGTTTTGTGACATACGTCACATTGAAGGTGGAAAATGAAAAAATCTGACTTATCTTGATCTTACTCTGATTTATCTTGGTTTCATTTTTTTAACTCACAAAAACCTACAGTTTGAACAGGGATGTGTAGACTATTTATATCCACTGTATATATTTTTCAAACTGTTCAAAGCCTAGATTTAGTGCGAAAATAAGAAAGGAAAGTTTGGTCACCAAACATACCTAGGTTTATTTACCACAGTTGTAGGAGGTGAAAAATTGTGTAATTTTTTTTTCTTTAAAATGGATTGTCTAACTTAAACTAGGTTGACTGCAATGAAATATCCTTTTTGAACAATCTTATAGCACATATTATATATAAATAAATCTACACACACACACACACACACACACTTACATATATATATATATATATATATATATATATATATATATATATATATATATATATATATTCAGATATCAGTACCCCGTCATATGTGTGTGACAAATGAGTAATAGAGACACATGTGAGCACAAGCCCACATTTCTGAGCTAGGAAATTACTAAGACCCCTGAGGACACCTCCCTCAATTCACACACCCACAGACACTCACACACATATACATACATATATATATATATATATATATATACACACACACACATACTGTATATACACACATGGTGCCTGCCAGTCTCTGGCATCAGCCCTTCTTAAGCTCGTGGATTTGTAGCTAAACCCCTGCAGGCTGCTATTACAAAGGCGGAATCAGGAGGACTCCACTGCGCCGAAGAGACAAGGATCCACTCGCTGGAGAGCCGATCTTACACAGTGTACACTCCTTAAAATCAAACTGCAGATCAGGTATCAACTTTGTCCTTACAGCCTGAGGGTCAACAATTGTTCATTGTATAACATCAGTGACTCATATTAACCAATAAAAGAGCACCATCTGCTGGTAAATGTCTGGTTTCCTCTAGTGATTATGAGCTTTGAGAGTAACTGCGAGGAAGAAACATATTAAAATGTGTCCTGCACAGCAGTAGGTGCTCGTGGCCATATGCTTAGAGAAGATGGAGAGTGCTTTGAGAAGATGATGGCAGCTGTGATGGATTAATAAACCCGCATTATCCGTGCTCATTTCTCTCTCTCTGACAGCAGGCTGCAGCACGCTGATGAGTTTAGGAGCTTTCTTATTCTAGCACGAGGCATTCCTGAGTTGTTCACACGGTGCTCTTATCCCAACCAAGGAATGTGAGAATTTATTTCCTGTAGTATATGCTCTTCCCATGAATACACTCACACAAATACTACTAAAAAACAAACAACCAAACAAACATTTCACCTAGAGTTGGCACCGATACGATACTCAGGAATAAATCTGATCTGATCTTGTGACGAACAGAAAAGATTGGAATTGGGTTTGGAAAAGATGTTTGAATTTTTGGAACTGTAAAGGGTTAAACAGAACATAATATAAAGAGACTCACTTGCATTTTTTTGTGAGGATTGATTTGTATTATATTTCTACTTTATTATACTTGTAACGTAAGCGATATTTCTGTGAAAGCTGCACTTTATCAGCGGTAGATCCACGGTTTATCAGATATTGGCTGATACTCGAGGTTTCAGTATCAGTATCGGGTTTTGGAAAAGGAAACGTGGTATGGTGCCATCTCTGATTTCACCATATGCACAATGTCTCACAGGCAAAACAGCGAAAAGCAGAAGGTCCAGGGCAGGTTTGAGCTCTGTCTTTAATTCAAAAGTTTTTCACAGAGGAAATCATCATAGAAATAAAACATAAAAAGCGTTTAAATAAAAAAAAATAATCGACAGGTTGAAGAATAGAAACAAAACACAGGAGCAGGTTTTGTTGTTGTTATTGTTGGACGTACAAGTTACCACTGACAAAAGTGTGGCATGTGTACAATTAAGCAATATAAAAAAGTGTCACCATTTCTGTGAAACCTGTGTATCATTTCCTTGCTTCATATTTTTTCCCTTTACTCTCTCAATGTCGACATGAAGGATTGTGGCAGGAGAAACTGAAAAATGTCCCTCATTGAGATATTTTATATTTATATATATATATATATATATATATATATATATATATATATACATATATATATATAGTTACTTTGGTTGCTTGAGCCTCAGTAAACTGAACGAGACTGCAACGATCCAGTAGAGCTGTTTGGAAATAGAACATAATTCATCTTATCATGAAACATATTTTTTGAAGCAGTCACGCAGGCTTTTCTCACCGCCACAGCTTTTTCTGAACAAAGAGGCCCACATCAAAACATCAAAATACAAAAAGAACAAACAAAAGACACGAATAAAACCACAAATGTTTCCGTTGAAGAAGTGGACGAACAGATGTGTTAAATGTGAAGTCCCGTATGATCCCAGCTCCAGAGCTGGTGTTTTTCCTCCTGATTGGGCAGGATAGACCTGCAAACCCGACCAATCAGACGACAGATACAACTCTGAGGTAGATCGACGGCCAAGCTGACCTGGACATCAAAAGAAAACAGCCGCAAAAAAACGACACACGTGACTCTGTTTAACTATCTACGTTAAAGACCAAAGCCTCTTTTGAATCTGCATCATTAGCCTTTGATTAGTTTAGCGTTTCGTGTATTTCTCCTTATTCTCAGATACTTCATGTCTGAGTATACAAGTAAATACAAACTTGATCAAAACCGAGTTGGCAAAAAAGGCACAATTTCCAAATATCCATACATCTAGCTTACACCTGCACCTTAGCGTTAGTCCATACTGATGGGAAAATTTTGATGGTCTTTGGTGGAAAGTATCTTATTTGCCTTGATTTATATATTTTTATTGCCTTAATCCTTTCCTTTGCAGGACTCGATTATAATTTAACATCTAAGAGCTTATCCTTCGTTGGTTCCGAAGGTTTGTGTTTGTTCCTTTCTCTACAAACACTATGTATCTGCTCTCACATGCTCTGTTTTTAACAGAATACATTTTTTATTTTATTCTAAAGTCACTGCATCTTATATTAGTTTCTGATTGACAGCTGCAGCCCTTAATATTGCCATGAACTAGAGGGGTAAATGCGTAATAAAAATCGCAAACAAAAAGAAAAAATCCGGGATTCACCTCCCAATGATTGATTTAGTTATAAAAAGGATCTCATTTTTTTTTTAACTCTTGTTCTGTACAACTCTTACTTTCTATCTAAAGAAACATTGCACTTCTGCCTCTCAGTACAAGAAATTTCTACACACTGTGTTCAAACATAAAAGAAAAAAACTGCCATTGAAAAAAAGCATCATAATCTGCTCTCTGAAAAACGACTAATAACGGTGTATCTCCCCAACGTCGAGCGCTTCCCCTATAATCTATATTCCATTCTCCACCCCATCAAGCCCCGCCCCCAAATTCCATAACCCTCCCTCCACCCCACCCACCAAACCACCCCTCCCAAACTAACAACAGCTTCAACTACAACTACCACATCAAGTTTGACTGAAAAAAGGCAAGAAGACTTCAGAGGACAGCAGAATTTGTCTTTCCAGTGAAAGACACACACTTTACACGATCTGCATTCAGAGAACAACCTAAAGTAAAGCATGTGAATTATCCGCTTTGACAGACAGGAGAGAAGAGCAACAACAGCCGTCGAGCGTTATAATCTAAAACCCCGCTCTACAGTATTTACAAGGCAAATTTCTGTTACTACGGAACAAGAAGGCAAAGTGCGGAAGACAAAAGCAAAAAGAAACCTCCTCATTGCTACTACCACAGCAAATTTTCTTTTCTTGTGTGTGAGTGTGTGAAACGGTCAGTAAAAACACACTAAAAACCATACTAAAAAGTCCTCTCATGCATCTAAAGGTACTAGCACACTGCATTTTTTTTTTTTTGGAGTCCAGTGTTCACAGACTTTGGTCTGTGCCGAAGTCCTTGGTAAAAAATAAGCGTTCGTCTGGTTTCCTTTCATTAGCAAAATAAAACGTCTACTTCTCTCCCAAGCCTTCTGTCTGTCTGTGATGAGTTGCATTGTTTTGGTTGCTGATGCACCTGCTGCGGGTCTTTGAGGTTGTTGAAGTTGATTAAACCGTGGACTTTGTGTTTTTTGGAACCTGTGCAAAAAAAGGTGTCTTTTCCTCTCTGATGTCACTTCCTCTCCAAGGAAGATAAGCCTGTAGTCATAGCAGCCCTCTTTTGACTCCGCCTCCAACTGCTCACCTGGAAAACAGGCGGTGTAGACATGTTTCACGAACCATGGTCAGCTTTCTGTTACTTTAAAAGAAGAAACTTCAGTCAACTGACCCTCAACAAATCCCAAATCTATAAGCAAAATTTTGTGTAATTACAAAATACACAGACTGAGATGCATTTGGTGCATTTCACGTTAAGGGCATTATGGAAATTACCCTTTTATTGCTTGTTCGGTTGGAATGGGTAGGTGGAGGGATCACTGGAGGTCACATCCTGGGGCTGCACATTGGGATCCTAAAAGGCAAACAAAGCTCGTAAATCATAAGACAACACACTGATGAATAACACATACTACAAATACACAGGATCTATTATAGCGAGGGAGTCATGTCGCGTGTTACGCATCGACAGATGGCTTATGACAAGACATGCTCACGTCTGGCAGCATGCCAGCTATATGAAAACAACCAGACCTAAACATCTTCTGGATACAATGCACTGTTTTTACCACAGCGCTCTTGTATCCTCGAATCTGACTGACCAGGAGGTGTTGATTCATTTTCTGTAACAGCATGACTCATACTGTAATTCAAATCCCAGATTAATATTAATGCGCTTTTTCTGATATCGTTTCTATAGTAACAGCTCATTCACAGGGGCTTATACGGAGGACATTCCTCGTAATCTAAGCATAGTAATAAACACTAAAAAAAATTTTTGTTTAACAAAGAAACACAAATAATGGCTGATATGGTGAAGCTTTCTGTGAGGAGACATTTATATAGCCTTAATGGAAGGAGTCTTCAGTGTGAGCGCTTTCAGGAAAGAAGACTTTGTGCTTTCCGGCTTCTTGATAACAAGACAAGCTGCATTTTTTTGGCTTATTAACTTCAAGAAGGAGAAGAAAAGAGAGGCTGGCGAGGGAACCACTGTTTATAGCTGCAGTAACACTACAGCGTAAGTGATGCGTGGAATTTACTTGTCTCGTGGACGCTCTACACAATTAAATGTAACTATAAACAGTAAAAAAGCATGATGCGTCTTTCATTATGAATGAATTTAAAATCGCAACCGTATACAAATTGCCGTACAAGAGGAATAAAACATTTTGGGATGTGCTGTTATTGGAAAATAGTCAACATTGTTTTATTTTATTCCTTACAATGTAGCTTAAGTGATAGAACAGGACGCACCTCAGTGGCAATGGCAGCAGGTTGGATATGAGCATACTGAGGGATATACGCTCCTTGCATAGGTGTATTTGCCGGAATAAACTGGAAAAAACCCACAAAAGATAATTAATTAACTGTAAAATGCATCTCTTAATTAGTATTAGTTGATGTTTGTGTGGAACTTACAGTGGCGGTGCCGCCTAAGGAGAGGTGGCCCATCTGCTGGGTCAGAGGAGCCAACATGGAGGACGGCTGCAGAGACATGGGGTGCTCCATAGAGGGCGACAGGACAGCTCCCTGAAAAGAGACAATAAACGGCGAGTCAGATCTGTTTGCTAAACTCAAAATGGAGCGAAAAGAAAATGAAAGCAGGGAAACAGAGAGAGAGAGCAAGAGAGAGAGAGAGAGAGAGAGAGAGAGAGTGACACAGAAAGAGATCACTGGGTCAGGATCATCTCCTGAATAAAAACAGATTCCTCTCTCCCTTTCTGTACTCATTTCTAGAGCTGAACATCATCATTGTGCACACACACACACACACACACACACAAACTGGCCTGTGTTTGAGAGCATAGCCTTTACATTATCAGATGTGGGAGTTTACAGATAATGTGGCAAAGAAGAAATTGATCTATTGACGTCATATTTAATGATGATCATAAAATTAAAGTGAGATGCTTGGCAGATGGAGAAGTTTCATAATGCTTAAAAATAACTGTAAAGGGTTTAAATTTACATTCAAAGCACTTCTGGCTTGGAGAAAAGTTGTTTCTTTCAATCTGATACAAGATTGCAATGTTCATTACTATTTTTGTTTTCAAAACCACCCAGAGGTTTCACATCTTTTTTAACGGTGATCAAGAAAATAGCGTGACGTTGTTGTCATGCCACCCGAGTGACGCTGCCCCCAAGGGAACGATTCTTTGCTCCAGACAAGCAGCATGTTAGCGCTAGAACCCGACCCAGCCAAGAACTGACTCTTGTGTGGTGCAAGAGAAAGAAGTTAACTACTGTTTTTTTTCTCTTACCGGATGCTGCATAATGTACGGCTGATGTGTCATCCAGGAGGGACTCTGAACCTGTAAGTGCACACACACACACACACACACACACACACACACACACAGTTGAGAGCAGGTGCTGTATGAAAGCTAACAACTCAGCACAAAAGACTCTTAACTAAATTGACACAGCTGCTGTGTCTTCCTCATCACAGGAGAACACGGTTGTAACACAATGGCTACTGTGCCTATTTATAATCACACACTCATTGTGCAACCACTCAATCATGACAAACAAAACACGAGCCATTATTAACCAGGCTTGCAAACACCATTAAAAATGGAGCACAGAGAAAGAGAGGAGAGAGAGAGAGAGAGAGAGAGGCAACGGTCATACCGGGTAAGTGGAGACAGGTGAGATGTACGGAGACACGGCTGTCTGGGTCATTATCCTGTTCCCCATGCTGTAGGGAGGGGCGTAGTACCTGGATGTGTTACAAATTGACAGAATCGATACCCAGTAATTACACAATCCATTTCCAATTTTGCACAAAAGGCAGAAGCGTATTTACCATCCATACACAAGACTGTTGCATAGTAAAAATTTATTACTAGCAGAATTGAGTGAAAATAAAGTACTTAATGGCTATGATCATTTCATTTCAAGATATACCAGCTGGTATAACCTAACTAACTAACCTAACTAACTAACCTCTGGTCTATAGGTCTGGGAAGTGGTAGCTCAGTGGTTAAGATGTTGGATGTTAAGACGTTCTGATTGGAAGGTTGAGAGTTCAAATCCCAGCATTACCAAGCAGCCACTGCAGGGCCCTTGAGCAAGGCCCTTAACCCTCAACTGCTCAGTTGTATAAATGAGATAATTGTAAGTCGCTCTGGATAAGGGTGTCTGCCAAATGCTGTAAAAGTAATAGTGTGCACTATAGTACTGGATGTATCATTCCTGTTCTAAGCTAAAATGGTAGCCTAGTTTGATATATTTGTGGAAGAACCCATTGACTTTTACCGAAAAGTATTTCCCCTTCAGACTGTCAAATCGTATTCATTGTGTTATGAATAACAATGAGATGAAAAATTGGAGAAAACATTACAGTAACTTGAGAATGCGTCTTTGTGAGTGTCAGAATGGATGACAGTGTTTGAATAGTTTAGAATTTTAAGATCCCAAACGTATTTCCTAAACTTCCTGTAGGAAAAGGTGTCTGATAAAGTACTTGTGACTTACGGCATACAAATGGCATTCTGTTGGGCATGTAGTGGGCACTATGAAGGTTCTACAGTACACTGCCATTATTTTGTACTCTGTGTAGTGAGCATATACTGTAGGGCTGTTTTCAGAGTCAGACCACCCAACCCTGCCTGACTGCGTTTGCAGAGAAGAGGAGAAGTTTCAGGAGCCTGATCAGTCTAATCACACGTCATGAAAAGTGGTAAAAGAGGTACAATTCTTTATTACATATCAATCTTATTCAAATAGTTGTGGTAGTGGTAGAGGTTAGCTTGGAGAAATTATCTTGATGCAGAATGTGACATACAGATCATTCGAGTGAATGTTTGATATGTATGCTTAAGTTAAGTTAAGATTAAGTTGCTTGCGAACATATTTTTTCTTTAATCACAAGCGTCTGCATCTAAGCACAAAAAAAATGCGGGATAGAAAATACGGACTGACAAGGCAACACTGTTTTTTCTTTTCTGTCAAGTGTAAAAACATAAAAGTAAGAGGAAACTTAAAAATGAAAACTAAAAAAAGACTAATATACTAATTTATAAATATGAAGATTTCAAGCATTCTAATAATTATCTAATAGAAATCCAGTAGAAGTAGATTATTATACTACAAACTAAATTTCAATGTGATATATTGTGGTTACATCAAACTGTCAGACAGTGGCACTGCACAATACTGTTCCTCACTTGAGACAATATTTGCAAGAAAATGGGCTTAAGTCCAACATCAGAATCACCTGTAATGAAGACACGCCTCTGTCTGAGGCAGATCCTAGCCAGCATATGCAACTCTGCAGTTATGTTTAGTATTAACTCACTCTAAAGACTAAAGACTTCTCTGCCTTCAGCTGGTAGCTTTAATGACACAATCTGGCAATTCTTACCCATTTTGGAGTGCAGCAGCATTGGGGTCATAGGTCAGTGTTATCCCACTCTGAAAGAAAAAAAGTGATGCTTTTGATTATGAGAACCACAATGATGTTTTTTTTATGTTTTTATATTTCATTATATTTAGCCATGAGGGGAAAATTCCCAGATTCCAGAAGTCTCGGCCACGGATGGCTACAGTATCATTAGGATTCAAAATCATAATCATAATGTTAGTGAATCCTCAGACAGCAGCACAACTTGGGAAATCTGTTTTTTTTTTTTTTTTTTTACTAACAGGTCTAACTACTGGTCTAATATACACACACACACACACACACACACACACAATAAAGCACAGGAGATGGACTTACTAGTCTCACCTCGGCGTCCCGTGTCCAGTTTCGTCCATTGGGGACATATTTATTCTGACTCAGTCGCTTCTTCTGTCCTCCATCAGCGAATTTACAGAGCAGCGGCTCTGATGCGCCTGGAAACACATTACAAACTTATAGCTAGCTTGAGATTTCTAACACTTGGTAACATTAGCTGATACACATCACATCTACAGTGACAAAAGAAAGACAGAAGAGGATTTTTAATTACCCAGCATTCCAGATGTGGACTTAATGAACTTCCCATTAAAGTGAGAGATCACAGCATCACACTTCTCTGTAGACTCCATCCTGAGACAGACACGCAGAGGTGAAAGAGAGAGAAAAAAGAAGTATTAACACAGCTTACAGACAAGAAATGTTTGCCATGGACCTGGTTTCCATGCATACATGGCTGAAAGTGAACACACTAATTCACAGTGGTCCAGATGCTGCATTGATAGATATATACATATATACATATACACACATATAGACACTGACCTGGCGAAGCCAACACCTCGGCTAACGCCGTGTGCGTCTCTGAGGATGCGAGTGGAGATGACCTGTCCGAAGGGCTTGAGGAGGTTCTCCAGCTCCTGCTCGTCCATGGACACTGGCAGGTTGGACAGATACAGGTTGGTTGGGTCCTGTTCCTGTTGCTGTAACACAAACAACAGAGTAACATGATTCCCATTATAAAGCTAGAGTTCTACAGAGCTTCTAGCTCCAAAGTGCCACTTTACTGCCGTTATGTGCATGAATGAAGTCAGTCATGCTTTAAACCCATCAATGATCCCCGGCTTTGATGCGAAATCCCTGTTGTCTTTAAAGGATCAGTGTTTCTCAATTCTTTAACACAGAGAGATGATGACTGTGGGTCATTTTCAGGCACAAATTAAATTGCAGGATTAAAACGTTTAATATTTTTAATCTTGAATCAGCAGGATCAAGAGCATACAATAACTCTTTACTACCGTGGTGAGTAGAAAAGCATCTCAGAACGCATAATGCGCTGAACATTGAGGCAGGTAAAACAAATAAGACAAAATGGGCACTACTGCACATCTTAAGAGGTTACAAATCCCCCAAGAGATAAAAATGGCGCTATCTAATACATGTCATATATCAGATTTATATTATTCGAAGACAATTTGACCAGCGTGGCTTAGAGGCCCTCAGAGAATCACTGTATACTTTTATTTTGCTCAATCCACATCTTCTTCACTGAGGGAAAAATGGTGTGCTCTGCATTCCAAGAACAACACGTCAGGCATAATTTGAGCTACAATTTGCCCGAGGCAAATCTGACATTCTTTCTCCATGAAGCAATTTGGTTTATAAGGGCGCCCTGGATTTATTATCCACAATAACCCTCTAGTTAGTAAAGGGTCGTAGCCATGGTGATGAGCTAGGATTAACATATGGCCTTTGGCTGACTCTGGAAGCCTCCTCATTTGGAGAGAAGTAGCACGCCAGAAAAAAAAAAAAAAACAGAAAAAGCATGTGAGATGTATTGAATCAAACACACAAATGAGCACATGAGCAAAAGAATGTAGCAGTGAAAGTGGCTGATCAATACACTACAACATAATAAAAGCTGGAAGAGGAGAACTGATGAATAATTGAACATGAACGCAGAAGCAGTGGGAGGAGGTCAATGCAGTAAAAGTAAGGCTTTTGCAGCTGGATTATCGAGCACACTCACACACACACCCACTCACACACTTAAAATGGGTGACAGTGAGCGAGATCAGCAAAGCTTGAGCCAGAAAGAGATGGAGAGGTGAAGGAGACACACAATCACATTCAACTCTTAGGTTTAATAAAAGATGCTCTATTATAAATGTGAGTCAGATAGTGTGTGAGGACACTAAGGCCTGGTTTATACTTCTGCATTCAAGCACATTCAGGTATATTTTTGCAAAGAGGCAGTTTAAGGGTAAGAGTGGCACACAGAGGCAGACTCGTGACTCACATGCTGTCCTCCAGAAAGCAGTGCTGTGCGTCAACCAGCCAAGTGAATGCTGATTGGTTGGTGTGGAGGTGTGTTCAACTGCATATCAAGAAACAAGTAAAGCCTTCTGCTGCAGAGTTTTAGAATAACATTGCCCAAAATACATCTTCACTATCCATCCATTTTCTGTACTGCTTATCCTACACAGTGTCACGGGGAGCCTGAAGTCTATCCCAGGGGACTTGAGGCACAAGGCGGGGGACACCCTGGACGGGGTGCCAACGCATCACAGGGCACAATCGCACACACTCTCACACACCCATTCACACACTATGGACAATTTTAGAGATACCAATCAGCCCACAACGCATGTCTTTGGACTGGGGGAGGAAACCGGAGTACCCGGAGGAAACCCCTGAAGCACAGGGAGAACATGTGAACTCCACACACACACAGGGTGAAGGCAGGAATCAAACCTCCAACCCTGGTGGTGCGAGTCAAATGTGTTAACAACACATTTTAAGCATAAACAATAAAATTTTATACAATAAAAAGGTAAAGAATTGAATTCTCTCATATCATATCCAGTACTTTTTGCCTTCCACAGGCTTCCAACAGAAACCAATGGGGAAAATATCAGCCCTATTCTCGCTGTTAGTTTCTTAGCCTAGTGTCTGTAATAAAACATTTCCTCTATGATAAAACTCTCAAATCTAAACAGCTATAAATGAACAGCGTGAATATCTATCTATCTATCTATCTATCTATATATATATATGTGTGTGTGTGTGTGTACAATACTTTGCAAAGAAATGATATACAGCAAACATGTCTTCAAAAATAATGAAATTAAATGTTTCTACAGTAAAATATACTATAAAGAGCAGTAAACAGTAATAAATGAAACAAAGTCAATATTTGGTGTGACGACCCTTCGCTGACGTACAAACATTTTCTGCAACATTTAATTTTGTGCTGGAAAACTAATGTTTGGAAATCTAAAATATTTTGTACTGAATCAATAATGTAGAAGTCATCAAATAAAAATCTATAACAAAGTTTGTACTAAAAAATAAGCGTGACGATTCATATCAACTGTAGCTCGTTATAATGCCTGACTTATTCCCGCAGGGTCCTGCACATTTTTCTTCTAACTTACTCCTAACTTAAAACACAATGCGAACTACATTTTTAAGAAATCAAAGCACGAAAAATTCCTTGTTTGATGAAATTTTAGATTTGAACTCTCCAATACTTCATGCTGAAACTGCTTCAGTACAGACGACTGAAAATGCTTCAGAAATGCTTTTGGTGCAAAGTTGCCTGCTTAATAATTGATTACGCAAGGTTCCTTTTTTCCCTCAGCACTTTGCAAAACAAATTTACCCCTGTGCTGTCTTCCATTTATTACTCCTACAGAGAAACACATTTCTGCTCTGAGACCGCTCTTTTTCGAGTTTCCTTTACTCTAAAGTCTTGTTTGGTTCATGAGACACTACCCCCTAGTGTACAAGCTGTATGTATGATAGCAGACGCCTATGCGAGCGTCCACACGTGACGCCCTGACATGCTTGCAGATGCACGGTCACAGATGTATAAATCAGGCCTGAAAGAAAGAAGCATCCTTAGCGTGTTGTCGCACCTTGGCCATCTGAGCTTGAACCCCGTTGTTCTTTAGCGCTGCCACAGCTTTCTGCGCTGACACTGGACTGTCAAAATCCACAAAGCCGTAACCTGAAGAAAAGACACTTTGCATTATTTACACATTCGTACAACTGTAATGAGCTAAAACACATTGTAAAATAAAGCATGTTATAGAAAACTTACAGCAGTAGCCTTAAAACCTTATGATATGCATATGATACTTTAATACTAGGCTGCTTAATTTTATCACATTTTAATCTTAATCATGAGCTCTGGCTTCCTTAATTAATTAAGCATACAGTAATTTGTTAGTGTTAGTGCTGAGTTTAGCTAAAAGAAAGTGGAAGAATGGGCTAATGTTAGATATTAGTGTATATTGGTGTAAATTCCCCCTGAACATTTGAAGGAATAAATGCTACATAATACACAATGTGAAAAAAAATCTATTTGTTGCTACAATTCCCATGATCCCCAGCCTGTGGCATTGTCACATGATCACCAGCCAAGCACCTATCCCTGTTCCCAAACACCGGATGACTAATGAATCCCCCTGAAATATTTTATGACAGTTCCAAACGCTTAATTATGGATGGTTAACATGACACACGTACAGCGCAGCTCATTATATAGGTGTCAAATACCATGTTTTGCGCAGTAATTGTGTTATAATAACCTTTATTACAGAGTCAGCATTATGATTCCTCTGTATTTAACCACCACAAAGGTCAAATAAATGCATCCCTTAGTTTCTTTAATCACATTTTATTAGCTATAAGCTACTATGGTGAGAAACAGGATTAACCAATAAGCGTCATGTATTTTTCTCACTTCTGTTTGAAGTCTAAAATGCAATTTTTTCTCTTACTAGCATGTTATTTTAATCATTTTCAGTGTAACTATAATAAAGATGTTTTATTTCCTGTCACACTTGTTAATTTAACTTGTTGTGACTTTATGATCACGTGATGACTTTATTTAACATTTTTCCTCATCTCCCTGAAATTAATTCCTAGCTACGCCACTGATTCACTCCCATAAATAACCCACACTCAGTGTCACCTTGCGAAGTCTTGCCCCAGCATTGCACCAGCTTATCATTTACCATTGTAGGCTTGTCTAGTTTATGCCTGTTTGCTGATCACCTGACCATTTACCTGTCTCTCATTCTTATGAGTATTGCCCAGCCCTTGACTGGTTTTAAATAAAACCATAAGTACCCCTTCACCTAAACCTGATCATGAGCAAAGAAATCGTTTCATTTTATCCACTATCCCGAAGCCCTACACTGATATAAGGTCCACATACAGTACGGGAAAAACAATGATCTGACAAACCTTTGCATTTGTTTGTGGTCTTGTCCAGGATGGCTTTTGTGGAGACTATCTTTCCATACCTGCAGAGAGGAAAAGAGGGAGAGAGAAAGAGATAGAAGAGAAGAGGATAAATGCATCCTGCTGACAGACAGTCTGTCTACATGTGTCATACATGGTATGAAGAAAGAGGAATGTCTGAGCTAATCTAAATGACATACACACAGGAACTGCCGAGTCCCTGAGCTGGCACTTGTTTCAAGGTGCATGACGCAGAGACAAAGCAGGCTTTGTGTGAGAAATGTGGAAAGCCCGGCATAACCACAATCGAAGTGTGTGCGGCAATTACGTGGCAAAACAGAGGCTGAGATGCTGGTGCTGATGGAGTGCAGCCTGTGATTACTGCATAGAGTTCAGAAAAAGGCCTTCCACAGTTACAGTGCTGACCAAGGCCTTGGGCTCTGTGCGTGTGTGTGTGCGTGTGTGTGTTCTCCATCATCAGGCAGTGAGTGAGGCATGATGAATGAGAGCAGGCATGGCTGAGTGTGTTTCTCAACACCCCTGAGACAAACGCCTTCAGTGTGGATGGGGACAGGAGAAGGTTTCACTTCTGCCTTTGTTTCTGCAACGTTTGATGAATATTTGCTCTTTCTCCTTGCAGACTCTTATTGGGACAGAAAAACAATGCAGTCTTAAAAAACTAGATTTTGCCTTTGCTTTTTAAACAACCATGTCATTCGTTGGAGTCCAACAGTTCTTTTACACTGCTATACAATTTTTTCGTGTGGAAAGAGTCAACAATTTGCAAGTGTTTCTTGAGAAATTTAAACCAGAGTAGAGCGTAGAGAGTAGGGGAATAATCCCAAATTCAGAAATCAGTCTGTTTTCTCAAGACTTCTCTCCGCTCCACGAGAAACTGCAGATCGAGTCAAATTTCCATAAAGTTAAATTGAAAAAAGGTCTGATTTGGTATGCTGCATAAACAGCATACATAAACAGCATTCCTTTGGCAAATCCCGTGAAGTGAAATGAGAGATACGGGGGGAGGGAGCCAATAGGCTTTCACACACAGATCACATGATTCTCCACCATGGAGGCCCACCCGACCTTGGCCTTGACCCCTTCCTTCTGGGGTAGGGGGGCCCCATTTCCTGGCGCATGTTCCTGGAGCACGTCAAAGTAAATCAAACTGGCCAGAAACTTTTCGTCACACTCGTAGAAAAGACCTTGTTTATTCTGCTATACGACTATCATAGCTACACCGTTAACACACTGACAATGCATCAACAAAGAAACAAACAAACAAACAAACAAACAAGACCAACTGTAATGTAACGTGATAAGACACAGATTAAAACATTAAACACACAGTTGACCTTAGCAAACCTCTAAACCTTACACATGCCTAGAGGATTATGGGTCCTCCCTAGTTGACTCTTAAAAATCAATTTCTGGAATTACCATGGCGATGGCTGGACTCCCCAGAGCCGCTGGAGATAAATTAACTAGTGACGGGAATGTCCGGACTTCACATTCACATACACCATACACACACACACACACACACACACACACTCCATCAACCACCCCCAACACACACACTCAGGAAGGGACATGCTGTAGCACAAAAGGATTTATGGGGTAAAAAGGTCAATGAAATGCTAAATATCAATACTAGGCATCAATTTCCCCTAATTGCAGACACCACCTTCATCTTCTGTAAAAGCGTCAGTGTGCACTGAGCAGTTGGAAATAGCGTTTTTAGTTCCACAAAACCAAACATAAACTGCACAAGCGTCAAAAACTAAACGTGCCTCTTTGTGCACAAAGACCGTTGATGCTGCAGAAAAAGATTAACACGCATGAATATTTTACATTAGTAATAACAGGAGTAATAGACATTGCTTCTTTGCCGCCTTACAGCAGTACTACAGCAATTAGCACCAAATGTTTAAAGAAACACTCAGAGACCCATAAACAAAAATCATTTGTGTACAGTGTACACCAGGGCTCCAATCTAAAGCACATCAAATCTCATCAAGGACATAATGCATGTTAAAGTGCTCCAAAATTATATCTGACATAGTAGTAGTGGTAGTAGTGGTAGTGGTAGTAACTGTAGTAGTATTGATAGTAATAGTGGTAGCAGTGGTAATAGAACTAGTAGCAGTAGTAATAGTGGTAGTAATTGTAATAGTAGTGGTAGTAATAGTAGTGGTACTAGGGGAAGTAGTACTAGTAGTGGTAGTAGTAGTAGTAGTAGTAGTAGTGGTACTAGTATTAGTAGCAGTGGTAGTAGAGGTAATAGAACTAGTAGCAGTAGTAGTAGTCGTAGTTATTGTAGTAGTAGTAACTGTAGTAGTAGTGGTACTAGGGGAAGTAGTACTAGGAGTGGTAGTGGTAGTAGTAGTAGTAATAGTACTAGTAGCAGTAAAAGTAGTGATAGTAAATGTACTGGTAGTGGTAGTAGTGGTAATAGTACTAGTAGCAGTAGCAGTAGTGGTAGTAATTATAGTAGTAGTGGTAGTAGTTGTAGTGGTAGTAGTGGTAATAGTAGTAGCAGTAGTGGTAATAGTAGTAGTGGTAGTAGTGGTAATAGTAGTAGTAGTAGCAGTAGTAGTATTAGTAGTGGTAGTAATTATAGTAGTAGTGGTAGTAGTGGTAATAGTAGTAGTAGCAGTAGTGGTAATAGTAGTAGTGGTACTAGTGGTAATAGTAGTAGTAGCAGTAGTAGTATTAGTAGTGGTAGTAATTATAGTAGTAGTGGTAGTAGTGGTAATAGTAGTAGTAGCAGTAGTGGTAGTAGTAGTAGTAGCAGCAGCAGTGGTAGTATTAGTAGCAGTAGTGGTAATAGTAGTAGTAGTAGCAGTAGTGGTAGTAGTAGTAGTGGTAATAGTAGTAGTAGCAGTACTGGTAGTTGTAGTAGTGGTAGTAGTAGTAGTGGTAATAGTAGTAGTGGTACTAGTGGTAATAGTAGTAGTAGCAGTAGTGGTAGTAGTAGCAGTGGTAATAGTAGAAGTAGCAGTAGTGGTAGTAGTAGCAGTGGTAGTAGCAGTGGTAGTATTAGTAGTGGTAGTAATTATAGTAGTAGTGGCAGTAGTGGTAATAGTAGAAGTAGCAGTAGTGGTAGTAGTAGCAGTGGTAGTAGCAGTGGTAGTATTAGTAGTGGTAGTAATTATAGTAGTAGTGGCAGTAGTGGTAATAGTAGAAGTGGTAGTAGCAGTGGCAGTAGTGGTAGTAGTAGTAGTGGTAGTAGCAGTAGTAGTAGTGGTAGTAGTGGTAGTGGTGGTAGCAGTGGTAGTATTAGTAGTGGTAGTAATTATAGTAGTAGTAGCAGTAGTGGTAATAGTAGTAGTAGCAGTGGTAGTGGTAGTAGCAGTGGCAGTAGTGGTAGTAGTAGTAGTGGTAGTAGCAGTAGTAGTAGTGGTAGTAGTGGTAGTAATTATAGTAGCAGTGGCAGTAGTGGTAGTAGTAGTAGTGGTAGTAGTAGTAGTGGTAATAGTAGAAGTAGCAGTAGTGGTAGTAGTAGCAGTGGTGGTAGCAGTGGTAGTATTAGTAGTGGTAGTAATTATAGTAGTAGTAGCAGTAGTGGTAATAGTAGCAGTAGCAGTAGTGGTAGCAGTGGTAGTATTAGTAGTGGTAGTAATTATAGTAGTAGTAGCAGTAGTGGTAGTAGCAGTGGTAGTGGTAGTAGCAGTGGTAGTGGTAGTAGCAGTGGTAGTAGTAAAGCTGTTGATGTTATTACTGGTGTTATCCTTGACAACACAATATGGTCACAATATACAAATATACGAAATGACTTTTTTCCCCCTAAAGCTCCTTAAAAGCTCTTTATTGTACCACAGTGCTGTTGAATTCTCACTTCAGAAGGTGGTGAATGACAGTAGTGCTGGCTGTAATTCAAATGACAGGTTCATATAAGGTTCTAATACGTTATTGTTCTTGACGTTATTGACGCTCTACTCAATCTAAGCCTAATTATAAACAAATTCTGAAAATGTCTTGTTGTTTAACAAAGAAAAACATATAAACATTTACTGTATGTGGTAAAATTTTATGTTAGGAGATTAAACAGTTTTATTACAGTTTTAAAAGCAGCTCTTGTTTATTAGTGTTTTTTTTAAACAGTAAGTTTTCCCCTATGGGAGCATCTTCAAAACTCTTTATATTTTAACCTTTATTTCATGTTTCTCTGTAATATAATAAGCTATGTTTTTTTGTCTTAATAACATAATAGTAAAAAAAGAGAGTCTGGTGAGTGAACGATTTGTAACTTGTGGACTTGTGGACGTTCCACAACATTAAAAGGAACTATAAATGTGTCGCAATCTGTTGTTTATTAATAAATTAAAAATTGTTGACAAATTTCCTGTAATAGCACAGACTGTCATGTGTTATTCCTTACTTACACTCCAATTAACAACAGCAGCATTTTCCTGTAACAGCACAGACACGCTAACAAAGATAAAAACACATAAACAAGGCAGCAAACGAGTCTATATTTTTTCTACACTGCGATTTTTATAGTTTTCAAAAACCAAACAAACCAGATGTGAAGCAAAATAACAAAGCACTGCAGTATTTTATCACGATATACAGCATATACACACAGATCATCACTGCATCAGTGTAAAATATTTTTGTTACGCAATAAAATATCCTTTTACGTGTGATTGGTTGCACTGGTTGCACAATTCTAACCAGACTGAACTACCCACGATAAACACAAAACATCTGGGCTTTTATACTGCGGGAATCCCAGTGAGGGATTTTGCAACACTGTTTTTCAGCACAGAGCAAAAAAAAAAGCCTGTAAAGAAAGTACAGAGTTTCTATTTTATTTAACCTGGGCTTAAAGAGTACAGCACCTCATCTCCAAACCAAACCAAACCCCTTTTCTTTCCATTTCGTTAAATATTTGCTGAATCATGCCTGCTTTCCTCACACAGGCCGGTTTCCATCAGTGCCAGTGTTGGGAAGATGTCACACAAATAGATGCTGTTGCCTTGGGTTACACGCTTCAGCCGTGCTCACGTGAGGCACTCGTGAAGAGCGAGAGAGCGAGAGAGACGGAACGAAGGAATGAGAGAGTAGTTGAAACAAAAAGAGCAGGAGAGTGAGACAGAAACAGAGAGTGAGAGATTTATAAACAGTGACAAAGAGACAAAGAGAGGAAGACGGAGAGATGGAAAGGTTAGGAGAAGGAAAAAGTGAGAGGGATTTGCTGTACTAATTAGCACTGTGTCAAAATATAACAGTTTATAAGCCAAAAACCACACAATATAAAGCACAAACTGTGCATCAGATCTTAAAACTCCACCTTTTTTTTTAATTAAAAGTAAACTGCAAGCCAAATTTTAAACCCAAAATTACATAAATGCTATAATATATTGCATCCAAAGTCCTGCTATACAGTACATATAGTGTGTGTATGTGTATATATATATATATATATATATATATGTTCACACACACACTCACACACACACATATATGTATTTGTTGAGACCATTAAAAGCTTAATATTTTCCATTTTGTGCTCAGGAATGTATATGTATGTATAAATGTTTTATAAAATGGTATTATAATGTATAATAGTGTATAGTAATACTTTAATAGTATATAATAAAAACAAAACATCACAATTTCTGCTTATAACCTGTAAATGCTGTCTCTGATTACACAGTACTTGAACTGGGCTTGGAGAAGGAAAACTGGGGAAGGAATAAAAAAAAAAAAAAAAAAGGTTTGACTTCAGTGATTCTACTAAAGCAAGCTGTTCTAAATCAGCTACTCATTTCTCTCTGGTGTTGTGCCAGCTTACTTTGTGGAGACATTTAATTGGTTCCAATGAGGAAAACTGTGTTTTTACAAAAACTTCAGGTTTTTATTTAAAAAAAAAAAGTTTTCCGAAAGGTTTTATTTTGGTTACTGAGGTTAAGGTTAGGGTTGGATTTGCATTAACTAGAGGCATTGATAGAAGGTCCTCACAAGGATAGTAAGACAGATGTGTGTGTATGTGTGTGTGTGTGTGTGGGTGTGTGTCCACTCACGGCTGACAGAGTTTGACAAGGTCGTGGTCGGTGGTGGATGGGGGCAGGCCGCGGATGTAGAGGTTGGTTTTGCTGAGCTGCTCCCATCCGGTCGTGCTGCTGTTGCTGCTGCTGTTATTTGTGCTGCTATTGGTGCTTGGGCTGGGCGGAGCCATTGGGAGTGTGGGCGGAGCAACAGGAGGCTAAGGATGCAAAAAAAAAAAAAGTTGAAGAGCAAATGAAAGAAACCGGCATGCTTTTATTGAATATCATTAGAAAACATATTAAATTTGATCGAATAAAAATAGAGTTTTGGATTTCTGGCTTCCAAAAATGACAGCAGAATTTTCTTTCATGTATTTACCAAACTTCTTTAAAATCTCACATTACGACTGTTCACTCATCCCTTCAATCTACAGAAAAAAAAACCCAGTCCTCTGGGTTCTCTGTGGGAGTGAAAATCTCTCATGTGCACTGGACTGAAATGAGAGTACTGTATGTGAGCACCACCCCGGCCTCCCAGCCGTGCTGTTGCGTGTTGAAACAGGCAAATCACTTAACCATAGTGCCCTTCGCGCCTCTGCCGTGCTGCTTAGCACGAAGAACAGACTCAGGTTCTACATGCGTTCACCCACATCTACAGCTCCCTACCATCTAATCAGTATCCTCAGATCCTCTGTTCGGCTACACACCACCAGACGTACCTGCCTGAGCAGGCCTTCAGCTCTTATATCTGTCCCATCTACCACTTTAGCACAGCAGAACGCTGGATGATTATTTGTCTGCACTGAACTCTGGGGACTGGAATTTATCCCTCCACGTTAGATTATTTTATCTGCTTATGAAAGGACGCAATCATTTATCAGAGCTTCTAGAGTTTAAAGCTGCACTGCAGTTAAAGCCAAATCTCTGCAACCTTGCTATATCCTGCAATGTCAGATCTGTGCCAGTATCACCAGAAATAATCTTCCCAATATGGTCACATGGTCGCAAATTCAAAAAATCCACACACAAGTCAATTACAGAAGGTACGTAAAACTTAAACTCCCAGGAATGACTGGCAGTCATGACTGTCCAGTCCTCTCACTCAAAACTCATACTTTTCCTGTTTTACTATAGTTAGTTTTACTATAGTTACTAAATAACATACTTTAATATTAATAACTAAATAATATGCCCAGATTTTAAATCAGTTAATATAAGGATTGGGGGATTAAAATCTTTTCTTACAACATAAATTTGTTTGAAATCAAATGAAATCAAAACAGACTGCCACATTTACATTCATACACATTTTCATGAGATCTGATTCCTTTCTAATTTGCTGCTAATTTGTTTTATCCTTTGAAACAACACTATGAACTCAATTAAGACAATTTCTGTAATTCTTCATAACGATCTATTCCCTTAGCAATGAATAAGCATTGCACAATCTGGAGGCGATTTGCAGGACGTATGGAAATCTAGGACTAAAAATGAAACCCTGAAAAAAAAATCCTGGAAAGTAAAAAAAAAAAAAAAAAAAAAAAAAACCCAAAATACATTAGAAGTTTTGATTTGACATCTTCAATTTAGCAATGTCTCTTTGCCTGTACTAGTAACAAGTATCTGTTGTGAAACAGAGAGAAAATGGCCGATTCAGCTAAGGAACTGATATGATTTTAATTTTTGGGTCTGTTTTAATACAGTGTGCATGGAAAAAATCATAGGAAATGAATCACCTTTTCATCAGAATGTGCCTGATGAACAAACCACAAACCAAACCACTGGATAAAATATTTAAAACTACAAAAGGGTTTTATAACCTGACTCTACAGCAGAGTTGAGTCATAGCAGAAACATCTCCCTTGACCACTAAATTCATTCACTCACTCATTCACACTGGAGCCTAGTCAGGATGACTAATACAGAATCAACAGCTGGTGTGAACAAAAAAAGAGGAAAGAGTTTTTTTTTTTTTTTTTTTTTTTTTTTTTGGGAAGGTCACATGACCAGGCTGAGCACGGGGATACAGGAAGCGCAGGCCTCACCCTCACCGCAGAGTAAAGTGACTGCGGCTCACATCAGTGAATCACTTCCTGTTTCTGGCTCGTTCATTAAACCAGCTCTCGTTCTGCTCGCCCCTCTCAGTGCACATAAAATGGCTGCCTATAAAACACCACCAGACAGGCGTTTAGGGAACAAGAACATAATAAAGTGACTGAAAAGCCCAGTGGTGTGAATTACAGCTGTTGCTGTGAAGTGATGTTGAACTCCAGCTGCATGCATTCTCATGTGGATGTGTGTGTGTGTGTGTGTGTGTGTGTGTGGTTGGACCACAGTTCATAAAAAAGCCACCTAACAACAGCACTACAGGGGTGTGTGTCCTCCTGCTCCCTGACACACTGACCCAATTCTGGTTGAGTGACTCATGCACTCACAGCCCCACACACGTGCATGCTCAGGTGAGCCTGGACACGGAGCCCAAAGCTCATTACTCCTGTCATTTGATCAAGCTGAAGAGGTTAACATATGCACGCAGAGAAATGCGATTCAGCTCAACATGAAAGGAGTAAGAGAACACATGGAGGCCTCCAGAGATCACTGAGGAACACAGTGAGGCACCAAGTGGACTCTAACATAAGGTAGCATTTTGTAAGGAAATGGTATTACTTTGAAAACGGAGCTTGAAAGCTCCTGCAGAAGAGAACTCGTTTAAAACGGTGCCAAAACAGTTCTCATTTTCCTTTGCTATCCTGGCCCAAGGCGAATGCATAAAATGTAAAGCGGCGTTTCAAATGTCTGTTTGTGAGAAAGGCAATATACAGTACATACAGTAAGGTCTGTGAAATGACAGAGAGAGAGAGAGAGACAGGAAAAAGATTGGGAGGAGGCACGAAGGAAAGCAGAGCGCGAAAGATCGGATTCAATTTCCGGGCCATCTTTCAAGCGTTGGTGGTGTCCCCTGGGTCCCATGCTATGTGCTGCAGTCATCCTGCGCCATATGGTTCCTATAAACTGTGAAATCTTGGAGTCCTGCTAACCTCTGCTGCCACCGATCTGAGCTGAGCTACATGAGAACATATGCAAATGTCTACATGGAGGTGTGTAGGCATTTGCGTGTATATCTCCTTGCATTTTGACTATATTTATGACTGTACTTCAATAAGCTTCGAGTCAAACCTCAGTAAGTATGAGAACTATCTGAAGGGTATTTCCTGACTATCAATAGCTAGCTAGATAGCTAGATAACTAGTTAGATAGACAGATAGATAGCTAGTTAGATAGATAGATAGATAGATAGATAGATAGATAGATAGTTGGACAGATGATTCTTCTCAAAGGACATAATATCATATAAACCTAGAGCAAAAGAGCCAAGTTGATATTCAACCTGAACTATTGCCCTCTGGTAACCTTCCATTATCCAGGCCACGCCCATCTTCTGTAACATACTGTACAAACTCATGAATATTCATGAGCACATCCAGAACTGACACAAGTTGCCATGGGACACAACTCTCCCTGTCCCATCCTTAAAGTGCCCCCCTGTCTCTATGTCTCACTCCTCATTAACAGCTTTGTGTTACAACTGTTACAAATCCAACCCCTCAAAAATGACCACCAGTCATGTTAATTAAGCACTTAATTAACATTTAGTTAATTTCATTTAACAGGCTCTGCTTTCAAATCCTAATTTTATGACTAATCCCAATGCTGAGTAATGTTTTAGCAATGAATTGACCTTTTTTTATGTTGCATCAGAAGCTTATTTGACTCAGTCGTGTTGAATAATTGAATAGTAACCATTACAGGTTAAAAAAAAAACGCTCGACTCATTAGTCTATTCATAACAAACTGAATTAGAGTCTGAGCAGTTCAGAGGCTGATTGTAACCCTGTACCTCCTCTATCTAAAACCAAAGGGAAATAAATTGAATATAATGTAACCTTATAGCCTTCTGGACATATTCCTTGTTCATGGCCTGTCCAGCATCCCAGCCAGCACTACTGCCTTTGCATTATTATTATTATTATTATTATTATTATTATTATTATTATTATTATTATTATTATTATTATTTAGAACCAACCTGCTTTCGATAAGGTGTCCTCACTGGATTGGCGGTGCTTGCAAAGATCATCGTTAATTCCTTCGTCCTTGATTCAGTGCTGAATAAAAGAATATGTCCGCACACACACACACATACACACACACACACACACACACACACACACAGACCAAAAAAAAAACAATATTACACTGGTCTATTAGGGTAGAGAAGCACTGTAATTTTTCCACATCGCACTCTTCTAGTGTGGGTTGCTCTCGAAAAAAATCGGTATTTGGAGGGTTGATGTGCCAAACCCCCCCTCCAACGAAAAAAAAAAAAAAAAAAAATTACCGTGTCGATGGCTTATTCCCACCTCGTCCTGTCCAACCAGTTTCGGTAAATCGCCTGCTTCATTGATCTGCGCTCTGTTGCCCGCAGGAAAGCCCCACCTACTGCGGAACGATCCATTCGTCACTCGGGCTGCGGGGGTTGCTTCAACGCCTAGCACTCATCTCATCGGCTTTTTTTGAAAGTCTTATTACCTATCCGCGAATCCAAGAGGTATCAAATCATCTATTAATAACCACCAAACAAGAATTAAGAGCGAATAAGTAGAATACACGCTTTCTAGAAATATATAATGGTTTGCTCCACCCCTACGCCGAGCTTTTGGTTGGCTCCAGGACGCATACCATACATTCCACAAACCTGACCATCAGATCCCATCTACAATACAGCCATAGAAATGCGCCCTAGGCCACCGGGACAGTCCCATCCACCCCGTGTGAATGATCATCTCAAATTTGCTTAAATGATCTCTTATATATTGTATTTAAAACAACATATAACTATGAACATTGTGGACATTTTAATGAAGCAGTGGATCCAGCACATTAAAGTAGATGTATCAAGGCAGAAATTCATGAGGAGGCCTAGATGGTCTAAAACCTGCCAAAAAAAAGGAAAAAAAGTCAAAAACAAATAGTCTGCAACCAAATGACGCCACCCATGATTGCCCAGAGCCTTGCCTCATTTATCTGTTTATGTGATAATCCACTGCTGTAATCATGTGTCACACTTTATACAGACTGAATGAACATTTAACATCCTTCATTACACATTTAAGCTTTGAACTCACCACAACAGACAAGTTCTTGGTAGAAATAAACACGTTATCAAGACTTTAACGCAGCCCTGAAATCCGAATGGGTGTTTCACAGCTTTATGTACCTCTATCAGGGCGTTTTCACACTTGATCTAAATAATCCGGTTTGCACCCGGGACGGATTCTGGGCTTGTTTGGGGGGAGGGGTTAATAATTGCAGGTTTGCTTTCACATAGAAGAATTCACTTCCTACTGCACAATTCCATACGTCACTTTTCTGTACACTATTCTGCCAAAAGTTAGGCACTATGTTGATCTGTTTGCTGTTTTTTTTTATAGCTTCCACGCCTCAAAGCAAACCCCAGACCACCGACTTCAAGAGGATTAGTGTTCAGTTCACTGGACTACTCCCAGGCTCTAAAACGGCGTCTCACACTTCACACATCACCAAACGTACAATTGTGAAAATGGCCTTTGTGTTATGGACACCAGTACGATCTTGTTACGAATAGTTTTGAAGATTTTCTCATTGTTTTATAGTTCGTCACTTCTGGGAAAATACTTAAATTTTTTTGATGATTTATCCTGTACTAGTCTCGTATTCGTCCAATTAAATGCTCTCTAGAAGGTTTATATCCTGTCCCAGGGGCTGGTCTTGATCTAGAGTGTTCAAAGGCAATGTTTTTCCAATCTTCAGCAAGTTTCAGTGAATCTGTGCCCAATATAGCTGCTACACTCTGTTCTTGGCTGACAGAAGTGAAACCCAGTGTGGTCTTAAGCTGTTGTAGCCTATCCACTACAATGTTCAAGGCGTTGTGTGTGCTTAGATGTTTTTTTCTGCTCGCCACAGTTGTAAACAGTGGTTATTTGAGTTATTGTAGCCTTCCTGTCAGATCAAATCAGTCTGGCCAATATCCTCTGGCATTTTTCTCTCTCTCTCTCTTATCTCTCTCATCAACAAAGCATTTCCACTGGCAGAAATGCTGTTCACTGGATGTATTTTGTTTTTCACACTAATCAGTGTAAACTCTGTATACTGTTGTGTGTGATTTTTGAAATACTCAAACCAGCCTGTCTGGCACCAATGGCCATGTCATGATCAAAGTCAATTTCCCCCATTCATTCATTTTCTGATGTGAACATTAACTGAAGCTAAACTGCACCTGCATGATTGCAGAAAAACTGTATCTGGGTTTTGTTAGCTTACAGGTACACATGCACGTATAGATATGTATAGGTGTTCATTCACTGGTAGTTTGATCATGCCATTTAGGCTGTTGGTAATGGCTTTAGTAGTTAGTAGGTGCAGCTTGAGTTTAGTAGGACATTCACGATCACAAGTGGTGCCAGGACATAATCACACGAGTCCTGACCATTTTTATGTAATTGGAGAATAGAAATTGCATGGGAGAGAAAGACAGAGCTATGATTTCACTAGTTCTCAGAACTGCTTAGGTAGCGTATGATTTTATGAAGCCGCCACAACACATCACGAACAGATCAAAGCTGTAGATGTTTCAAAGAAATACAAGGTGCTCTGACCACAATAAAAAAGGGAAAGCTCATGCAATCTCAGTGGCAACCACAAACGACAACTATTGTTAACCGCCGCCACCACAACACTGTTATTATACAGAACATAACAATGCTGGGGAAGAGTAAAAAAAGGTATTTAAACAGACATTTACAGGAAAGATCAAAAATTTCATGTTAAATCTGTTGACAAAAAGAGCTAATATCTAATTAACAATCCTAAACATAAGGTATATTATCTATCTATCTATCTATCTATCTATCTATGTCATCGCAAAACTGTTTATGATCAAGTGCCTTGCTTTAGAGATAAAATATAAAATAAAAATAAGAAATAGCAACATGACAGGGGGTGTCGTTATTGGAAAATAATCAATGATCAGATGGTGATGTCTTACTACCCCTAAGAGTCATATTTGCCAAAGCTACCATTTTATTATTTACTAAAGAATGGTAAATCGTAATTTTTATCCATTTACGGCTATGTTTAATGTTAATGTCCATTAAATGCCCATGTTAGTTCCCATAATTACAAGTTTCCTTGCTTTCTCTTGAAGTTAATAGCACAAAAATGAAGCTTGGTACTGAGACACCACAAAACTTATCATCTTCTGACTTTAGATAGAACAGTGGGCACTGGAGACTCCTTCAAAAAAACGTTAAATAACAGAAACTGAAACAGAAAGCTCCACCATATCATTATCATTTATCGATTATACATATTTCTTTGTTATTTTTTTTAAAATTTGATTTGAATTATATTTATTATAATTCAAATAGAATTATAATTGCATTTGAATGATAGCTGGCACTACTGTTATAGAAAATTATTCAACACTTTATGACCAATTAGACTCAAGAACACTGCTGTGGTATAAAAATATATAATGTTGGTCTCTTGTGTTAGCAAGTTGATCGAACGCTTTTGATTATTTCTTCTACAATATCTGCAATACTAACCAACAACTGTCTGTTTATCATAAAGGGTCTCACTGTGGTGGGTCTTTAGATGGTGCACTGAACACAAGAGGTCAATCCAGAATGAAGACCCTGAGTCTATCTGGCTAAAAGTGCAACGTCAATAGGTCAACAAGCGGGAGTGTAGGACACAGAGACAGAGATGCAGAGGGAGGACAGGGGAGGGAGAGGTGAAAGAGTGAGAGATCTGATTCAGCAGACAGGGAGGTCATTCGGTGAAAGTCAGGCCACATGAACAGAAAGCATGAGGGCCTTCTCTTTGTAAAGGTCTGAATGAAGCTGCTGGCTTTGCACTTATGGGTCACGCTTCCTTGCACCACTTCTATTTTTTTCGACACTTGTGACTGAAGTGGGGTGAATAACATGCAAATACTGACACATTTCCCCCTTTTTACACCCTAGTGCTGCGTCTGTTTTTGTTTTCTTGCTCCCGCTGCCTTCCTGCATTTTGATTAATTCATGCTGTCTGAAAATATGACATCCACAAGGTGAATAAAATCTAAGCGTAATCTCATACATCATTCACGATTGGCAGTTGCACAAACACACCCACCTCCCCGTGGGTGTCCAGTCACTTCCTGTGCAAAGGTCACGGCTTTTAGCATTCATTCCAGACTCCCTCCCACCCAAAGCACACACACACACACACACACACACACACACACTTTCTCCCAGAGCTGCAGACATGCAGAACAGAAGAGACCATAACAGAGCAGAGGAGAACAGAGCAGCACAGTCCCGAGTCTGTCTTTCTGAGCTGAAGCCGTTGCTGAGCAACATTGCAAACTCTGCCTGTAAACAGTGCGTCCGCCGAGTCTCAGCTGCCATGTTTGTGTAATCGCTCTGTGGTTTCAAGCTCTGTTCCATTCCATAGAGGAATGCTTTGAGAACATGCATGCTATGCTTGCACAGTTCTCTCTCTCTCTCTCTCTCTCTCTCTCTCTCTCTCTCTCTCTCTCTCACACACACACACACACTCATTGGAAAGAAACTCTTTTTTACATTGACCCTACATTTGATAATAGGGCTATTTAAAGGACCCTTGTTCTCTTAGGGTCACATTGTATGCAGAAAGAGCATCTGGCTCTTCTTACAAATAGACCAGGTCACAGAGCACGTGCTTTCCTTTCTCTCACTGAGAGAACCACAAATCTGACCTGCCATGGCACAATTAAAATCAATGACACACAACTAAAGGTCAGCCCTCCAGTACAAACACAGCTATTATTCACACACACTGACTACACAACATATGCAAATTCTATAGACATCATTGTTCTTAACATGTTCCATGCAGCTTATACAGTAGTTTGTAAACAGAAATATATCAGGATAAATACAATATAGGCTTTAAAATAAACCGTAAACCTTCACGTATGCTATATTTGCTGGAATCCTGACAATCCTGTCCTTACCTACAAATTATACTGGGTCATACTTATGGTATGGTATGGTATGTATTCCTTCACTAATAAACAGATCAGGTCTCACGTGTGCTATAAGGTACACAGAACACTACATTGATTCGAGGAATTGAAGAGAGTTTGGCCACATTTAAAACGTCTTCGGATCAGTACGCACGTATGAACGAAGGTAAAAGAGTATACTGGATCGCTCTAACCTTGATGGGATGCTTACTTTGTCTTTAATTATTCATTCAATTCATGCAATTTTGCCATATAAATTGCCATTCAGGTAAATCTCAGGGTATCCAGGTCTTGATATACAGTACAATATACATAATTCATAAAGCATATGCATATTATACAGCAGTACAATTCTGTGCACAGTATGTATATTCACTCTGAGATACAAAAGCCTTCCCCTTGATTGGGTGTCTTGTAGACTATTGATCTAGAGTCTTGGCTGCTTTTTAGCCACAGCATTAAATATGTATCAGTCTTAATGACTGATCAGTGCCTCATCTCATCCCTGAAGCCTACTCCAAGCTTAGCCTTCTAAAGTGCTCACTATCAGTAGTCTAAACTCCATTATTGATGACGAGGAGTATTGAGTATTTCTCAGGACAAACCGTTTTTTAACCCTTTCTGCATACGTATAGCATTGACAGATTGCACTCTGTAATCTAAAAACACTTCCACTTTCTATGAGATATTCAAAATGCAAACTGCACTTATATAGAGTAAATAAAAAATCCATTATCATAAAGCATTGGCCTTAAATAGGTGACTGACGACATGTTGAGAGAAGTCAGGAAATGACATAAATACGAGCCGTATAGTCATCGTAGACCAGAATGTCATGCTATTTTTTTACTGGAAGCCTTGGGCTGTTGTATGCAGACATCATCTCACTGCTGAATTATAGATAGGATGCTCAGTAACAGTCCCAGGAGGCACAAGGGGATTGGGTCGCTTATGAATTTCAGACATATCCACATTCTCCTCAACCTTTTATTCATTCACATGTATTCACATATAGTACATGTTTTTAGGAAGGTATTTTAAAAGACCTGATTACATGTGAAATGGTGGCTTTATAAATGTAAGGTATCCAGTGACTCTGGGACTCAAGCTATGATGTCATTAATGACATTAAGATATTTTTGTGGAAACGACAAAGTCAAATCACCAACAATCTGAGATTTAAAAATAAATTGTCGAACATTCATTCAAATATAACAAATATAGCATTTCTTGGTTACCCCAACGACTGGATCCAAAACTTTAAGAGTGTGTTGCATTTCTTTAATTTCACTTCCTCTTTTTGTTTCCTCACTTCCTTTCTGAGAACACAAAGAAAGCAAGGCAGGACAGATGAATAGATACCGAATGAAAATGCACATGTAAGATGCTTGCTGTTTTATTTTTGTCCATCTGTTTGTCTGGAGCATTTATACTATTGGTCTACCTTACATGCTAGAATAAAAAAGACTTCAGCAAAGGAAGCATCTGTATTTCCTCAGTGTGGAAGCAAGCATGGGTCATGAGCCAGTGCCCATGTGCCAACGAGGGGCCTCAAACTTAAGGGTTTCTTTTCTTCTTCTGCTAACAAACAAAAAAAAAAAGAGCAACACAGAGAAGTGGCAGTAAAGTGGCAGGAATTAAATGTGCAAATGACCTTGCTGTCCCATGACTGTTTTATTTAATGAGTGTAACACATGCATAGCAATTAAAAAAAAGAAAGAAAGAAAGAAACATATTTTTGAAATCAAATCCCCTCGCTTCACACCTCCACCCTGGACCATTTGTGAGATCATTTCACGGCAATAATCCACCATCATATTTTACAGTTTACTAACTTGCTACAGCAAGAAATATTGAAACTTGAAACTCTTAGACACCACCTATTCCTGAGGCCTTCCTGAGAGAAACCCAAAAAAGCTATGGCAATCATTATTGAATTCTCTGCATGGAGAAAATATCATCCCTGAAAAGTTGTCATCTTTTCTTAGCTACATTACTCATTTGTCACGTATCATAAAATGAGGTGTAACGTAAGATAAAACAGGAATGTATAAAATAGTTAAGGATGTGGATCATGTAGCAACACAGTATTTAAAGATTTGTTCCATCCTCAAGGTGGTGGACTTTATTAATTTCAAGTATGTAGAACCAAAGAGCCAAGAAAACAGCAAGTAGACTACAAGGCTACCGTTTCCTAAGACACATAGACACGTAGACAATAGAGACAATGTATAAAGGTGATCCCATGGTTAACTCTTAACTTAATCAAAAGCAAGACACTGAAACATCATCAGGTCTGACTGCTGGAAAGCGTGCAAGGACAGATCTCAAATTCAAACCAGCATTGAATATTTTGTATGTACAAAAATCAGTAAAATACACAAAAAAAAGTGACAAAGCAGAGTGAGGCCCAATTGTTCATTAGGTATGGATAATGCGTAAGCAATAAAAATGAAGTATATGAAATATAAAATTTAAAAAAAATTTAAAAGATTGTGCTTCACACAGGAGTAGACAATGTCATGTAATGAATTTTAATAAAGTTTTCCTTTAGATAATGAATAAATAAACATACTGGTCACATGAAAAGTAGCAATATAGCATCAACCAGTCACTCTCAATGAGTTCTAGAAAAAAATCAAGCCAATGTATTTTGATTAATTCCTTGATTGTGGTGGCTGTATGGCATTTAAGCTACATTTATAACCAAATCTTTGTTGGTTTTCTTCATCTGAATTGCATAAAACCTAAGCTGACTTTTTCAAGTGCTTGAATCCAGTACTAATATTTCCACAAATTGTGTGTGCAGCTTATCTGATTTACACAGAAAATCCTGACAATCCCTGCTGGGTATTTTCCTGACCCAGAAACCTGACAGTATGGAGAGTTTTTCTTTAGAGAAGCATTACAAAGACTTGTGGCATGCGAAATGTTATTTCTGTCACTGGGCTTTAGATACACTTGCTTTACATCACCCCGTCAATGAAACCACATTTAGTTGTAGTCATGACATCATCCAGAACATTATCATGACTTATAACACAGCAGCGCTGTTTAGTTCTTGAATCTCATTGGTCAGAAGTTGTTGCTAAATTTTCTATAACACCGTGGCCATGACAGTATATAATATAATAATATATAATATAATTGTTTTCATGGTGAAGCTTTATCTAAGGAGATGTTTATTTAATGTTTATGGAAGAAGTCTGGCTTTGTAACAGTCAGTATATTTTCTGCCAAGGTGGAGGACCTTCTGTTTCTTAGTAACATGAAAAGCTGAGTTTTTTTTGTCTTATTAACTTCAAATGCAAGAAAAAAGAGAAGCTGGCGAGGGAATGATGGTTTATAGCTCCTATATGTCCTAGTATGACTTCTCGTTTGTTCATTAATAAAAATGTAATCATTTTATTGGAACATGATGAAGAATAAAACACTTTGGAACATGCCGTTACTGGAAACACATCACCTTTTGGGTGATAACGACATCAAAGCAGGAGGTTCTTAATTTTCCAATCTGGAGTAAAAATATTTTCCGGAAAAAATATTATAAATACATAGATAAGCTCGGTTGTAAGGCAGCCCCATAGCAAATCTGTCTAATCTATCTGCTAGTATAAATATATTCAAAGAAAAATATGATGTGGTTAGTCATGACCAAACAAAACTGTACATGTGGTGTTGTGTTGTTGCTTTTCAATTCATGAATTTCTTACATTTCTGTAATATTCTCAATGCTCTCCACTAGCTATTCCTATTTGATGACATTTGATGGCTTTAGATTGGTTCAGAGTCAGTCATGTGATCACTTTTATGTCTCCTTATTATTTTTATCCGTCTTCAAGTTTGAAAACTGAAAAAGGCTTCTGATTTTGAATGGATGTCAGCCAATAGTTTTTTATTTAGATGCAACTCAGCTTATGGGTCCTTTCTTTTTTTTTTGGGAGTTCCTTACTGTGTATTTTAATTTCATTGACATCTGTTTGGGTCTGTCCCCCCTCCTTTCTTTTGTACCAGAGGCTTAGCTGTAAACTAGGCACCGGTTTCATCCCTGGCCGTTCAGATTAGAAAAAAACCCCAGATTGAGGGGGGAGGGTACCATGTCAATTTCCTCACTGGGTTGTTTTCTGTGGTTTCCTTCCTGCAATCTGAGCTATGCATTTTCGCTTACTGCATTCCTGGAATACTTACAGTCCTCTAATAAACACACACACACACACACACACACGCTAACAGAGGACATTCTCAGAATCAGAATGCTTTTTACAAACATTGGATGTCAGTCATACCATCTTTGAAAAAACAGCTTTCCTTTTCTCACATTATTATGATGATGTTGTCATTAAGTGATCAGCATCATTAACAACTAATAGCTTAGTCTATTTCTGTCATGCAGCGCACTTGAGCTGCAATCCAGCCATTTGTACTTTGAAGGCCCCTTTCAGTAATAGTGTAATAGTGTAATCTGATATCTAGAGAGTCTAATGCATGGTGCAGAGAGCCGGCCTCAATCACAGACCAGATCAGAGTGTGTTTGGAGCTGCTCCGACATCGTTAGGCTTATCTAGAGGAGCTGAAATCAGATCCTGTGCTGCAGGAGAGAACTGGGTGGTCGGACGGGCAGACGTGAAGATCTACAGGGATTCCACATACTAAACCCCTCCAGGGGGAATCAGGAGCAGAGGGTCATGCATGAGTGAAAGGGAGCGGGGAACATTGGGGGGTGGGGGGGTTTGAGGGAGGAGGTGAACGGGCATTACACATTACTGACATACCAGAGAGAGAGTCTGCTTTCCACAACCTTCCCATTACCTCTCTATCTCACACTATACACACTTCCCCACACTGTCTACTAGTATTTGTTTACAGACCAGGACAGCTGCATTTTTCTTTGCACAGCTATGTGACAGGCCAAAGGCAGCCTCGGATTGAAAACCAGATGGAGTTCTCTTGCAGAAATCTGAACCAGGAGCACTGGTAACATTAACTACACTGTCGTCCAGCTTGCCTGGGACTAGAGGAGGCCCACAGATGAAGTTGTGACTCTTGGAGCATTACTTTCCCCCAGCGCAAGACTGGCTGTGCAGATCACTGTTTTGCAGTCAGATTGAGTTTCTGACGAACGAGAGCGGAAAGAGGTGATGACAGCAGTGCTGCCCTTTCTAAAAAAATCTTTCCGTCAATGTAAAACATAACGTGCTGAACTGACATTTTGCATGGTCCTACTACTCATAATAATAGTAGTAAATACTAACCAACATTATGCATATTACTAAACCTTAACTAAAAGTGTATAAACTCAAGTAAAATTTCGTAAAGGTTATGATTGTTTTAGTTTCCAGAATGCTCAATACGTCAATACATTACATTGTTACGACATTAGAGCAACATTTTTAGTTTCCACACGAAGGTTTCCATAACGTTATTTTTTTGTATTACTAACATAAGCCATTGTGTGAGTAATATTCTAAGACCATCATGTGTTTTCCGAACATTCCAGGTGAACCATCTTAGTACTTGTCAGACGCATAACACATGAACGTTCTGATAATATTTTCTGTTAGCTGGGAAAAGTGCACAATGTACGACATAGTGCATATAGACCTACAGACTGTACTAGAATGTAATACTGGACTTCCCCTGGTTTGTTATGATTTCGACATCCACCTTATACCCTTAATGGCTTGATATATTTTCTCATTATCTACTAACAGGAAGACAGAAGGCCTGTGAGCTGTGCTGTGTCTGATTCAATAAGCTGTGGGATCTATTTCCACAGGAAGCCATCCTACACCTCCCACTTTACCACTTCCTGTAGTAGAGGAAAGAATTCGAATTGCGCATGAGAGGCAGGTCCATTGACCCAACCAAGAAACAGTCTTTCCTTAGTTGCAGTTTTTCTACTTGGTGACTTGTAGCTTGTAGTAATCTGATGTGCCATAGATTAGCCAGGGGCCAGTAGCATATCATTTTTCATTCTTACATAGGATTGCTTCTTACAAATGCACCAAATACCTCACGTTAATACATAATTTAAATACTGATCGACTCGATTATGTTGGTGGGGATTGTTCCAGTTCACTTCAGTGAGTCACTCGTTTTGGAATTCGTTCTCTCTGAAGCCTTATCACATGATGGCAGTCAAACCCCACAGACATGCCAACTCCCAAACTGCTCTCTGCATACAGCTAGAGTGGATATAAAAAGTCTGTTAAAACTGCAAGTTTTTGTGATGTAACAAATGAACCCAAGATAAATCATGTATTAGGAGCTATCCATGATGACTTCTATCTTAACTAGCTGAAGAGAAGCAGCCCCATAGCATGATGCTGCCACCTCCGTGCTTCACCATGGGTATGGTGTTCTTTGGGTGTTACGCTATCTTGTTTTTAAGCCAAACATATCTTTTAGAAACATGTCCAAAGAGTTGTACCTTGATCTCATCAGACCATAACACATTTTGCCACAAGGTTTGGCAAAATTTGGGTGGGCTTGGATGTTTTTTCCTTGATAAAGAGCTTCCGTCTAGAATCCCCACTCCGTAGCCTAGACATGTCAAGAATACAAGAGATGGTTTTCACATTTAGGGAGTGACCAAGACTTGGCAGATATTCCTGCAGCACCTGTAATGTCACAGTAAGTCTCTTGGCAGCCTCTCTGATAACATTTCATTTGTCCGTTCGTCAGTTTTGGAGGGACGTCCTGTTCTTGGTCATGTCACAGTCGTGCCCCATTTTCTCCACTTGTTGATGATGGCCTTCACAGCGTTCTATGGTACATGTAATGTTGAGCTGTTTTACTATCAAATATCAATAAACCCTTTATGTGCTGTGGCAATGATGATATATCCCCATTATACACACCAGCACATGAAGTGAAAACATATCCAGAGTCATTGGTGGCTCTAGAAAGCTTATCCCTTTTTATGGAGGTAGGAGGTCACCTCTGCCCCAGGGCCACACTTGACCCTTCAGAGGCTCCAGAACCCTACAGGGGATAATTAGCAGCACAGGGGCCTCAACACCCATAAAAATACTGTTTGAGTACCTAAAAAGAATGGTTTATCTAATATATTTGTCTAGATGATATACTGGAACAAACACTTTTTAACTAAAGCATGCTAACTAGGATAGAGTGTGCTTGTGGATAAATATGGCTGCACCTCTTTACTATGAAGGATAGGCAATAGCTCAGATAGTTAATGATGGATTCTTTTCAACCCACCCACCCACACACACACACACACACACACACCCTCTCAAGATAAAACTGGATGCTGTGCTTGCAGTTACACATTCCTCTGAAGCATGTTAGAAAGTACACACCTGACATGAAGCCACCCAAAAATAATATTAAAAAAGACTGGAGAATAGCTTGTGAACAGAATTTATTTCAAATGTCAGTTGGAATAAATCAGGTAGCTGAAATCATTTCAATTGTACCACGTGATTTCTTCTGAAATGAAACACCACCATGTACAGTTTCACTTTTATTGGTGCCACAGACGTTTCAATAGCACCATCTAGTGACTGTCCTGTCACATGACACCAGAGAAGAGAACTGCATTGTTTAGGAGAATTTAAAAATCTAATCTTTCAATTTATATAAGAAAATAATAAAATAAAATAATTTTAATAACACAGATACAGCTGACCTCATTTCAATGATGAGCACTGAATAGGTATGAGTATGAGTAGTGTGTGTATGAGCAGGGACACTTAATAAGCAGAGTGCCAGGTACCATCATGTGACTGTTATATTTATCTATCTAATCTACCCACATTTAGAGTTCAGTCATTATGTACACACAGTCAAAAGTGTGTACATAATCTTAACTTGAAATAATGACACTAAGATATGTAATGCACAATTTTCCCGTTAATTCTTAACTTGACCACTCGTAGTCCGCTCAAGTCAGAGTTTCATGTTTTAATAAGATTTAACAAAGATTTCTTGATGATTTGGTACTTGCCAGATATTTCTGCAGCTCCTTTAATATTGTCATATGTCTCTTGGCAACCTCCCTGATAAGTTTTGTCAATTTTGGATGGACATCCTGTTCTTGTCCATGTCACTGTGGTGCCCCATTCACTATAACCAATCACATGCCCTGTTATAAAAGAGTGTGTACACCTGTGCAAAAAGGTTATTGTACACTCCTGGGCAAAAAATAAAAAAATTTAAAAAATGGTCCAAGCCTATAATGGCAAATATTAATCTTTTATTGGTCTTAAGTATAAATCATTGGTGAGAAAATGAGCAAGAATGAAACAAATGCACTCCTGAGAGCTCCTGTGCCTCCATTTACTGGTTTACTTTTGCTGTTTGAGGAAAAGCTAGAAACAGAGAAATTCACTTATATAGTCTTCTTGTACGCAAAGGTAAAATCATGATGTCTGGGTGTACAAAATTTTACAAAAATATCTTCTGGGATGTTTTTTTTTGCTTGTTTTTTAAGTTTAGTCATTATTTGGTTATCTGTCACACCTGATGCAGCCCATCAAGGGCCACAAGACATAAACATTTAAAGAAATCAAATGGAAAAGCTTCTATTTGTTTAATTCTGGCTAATTTCCTGACCAATGATTTGCTGTTAAGACCTTTAAAAGCCCCCCCCCTTTTTTTTTCACTTGAATTTTTTTGGTTGCTATATAACAGTGAAAATGGAAAAAGATCTGATGTGATTTACCTTTGTTTAATTTTTTTAAGTAACAAAAACTGGCAATTTTAACAGGGCTGTGTATCCTTATTAAAAATAATTAACTGAATAACTAACTACTACTACCACTACTACTACCACTGCTACTACTACTACTACTAATAATAATAATAATTCATTCACTTTAACCTGGTTAGGGTCGCAGTAGATCTGCAGCCAATCCTGGGTACACTGGGTGCAAGATGGGAGAATTCACGCCAGATGGGACGCCAGTTCGTCACAGGGCACCATTCACACACTCATTTCTCACCTGGGGCAATTTAGCATGACCAGTCTGCCTACCTGCATGATTTTGGACAGTAGGAGGAAACTGGAGAAGCAGAACCTGGGGAGACCACGTGAAAATAATAATAGTAATAATAATAATGCACACTTTAATTTTAAAAACAGGTGTCCCATCTGAAAGCCTCTGTACGTCATGAGATATTGGTCAAATCATTTTTACACCAAAATCCAGCTGAGAGATCATTCAAAATATTCTCACCAATGACTGACAGAGACAGAGGGCACAGTCCAATAATAATAATAATAATAATAATAATAATAATAATAATAATAATAATAATAATAATAATAATAATAATAATTATTATTATTATTATTATTATTATTGTTATAGACTGTCAGCAACAGTCTATTGGATGACTGATTGAGGTTCATAGTGATAATTACGTGCTGAAGACCTCTGAGCACCTTGAGAATATAATGAGACTTTATCTGTTATTCAGGATCAATGGATCAGGGAAATAGCATGGCAAAGCCATCAGAATGGGTCTGATATCCATTATGTATTGGTTAATAAAATATTGCGTCGCTGATATTATAAAGGCATCTGAAGTGTTAAAACAATTGGTTCTTCTTTTTCACAAAAGTCCTTGGAAAATATTTTGTGCTACAATAATATCAGGATAAGTAGTGCTAGTGTGCTGTAATACTGACAGTAATTGGCCTCTTGAAGAGCTTATTTCCTCCAAAGAAACACAAATATGACTCCAGTTGCTCTTTTAGAGAAAAAAAGGAAAGACAAACAGATTAAACCAGATGGTGCGTAGTATAATGTGTTTTTATATGATGTTTTTTTTCTTGGAATAATAAGCGTGGAGGTGGGTTAGAGTGTGGGGATGGGTGAAATAGAGGTCTGTGCTCAGTGGAGAAGTGGCAGCAGGCAGATCTTAAGGTGTCAAAATTGCCTAGAGCAAAACGAAAGGGGGAAAAGGGGGAAAAGGGGGAAAAAAAGAGTAATCTAGAAAAAGCAGAGATGGATGGGCTCACACTGACAACTCATCTTTTGTGGAAGACCAATGATTAAATAGTCAGTAAGGACTAGTGAAAGCAGCATGCTAAAATAATATTAAAAAATAGTTTTTCTATCATTTTAAATCAGCCAAATGTTTAGGAGAAAATAAAGAAAATAATCTGCAACAATTTCTTGCTTCTTAAACTAATAGGCTAGTATTGCACATGATAAATCTAGGCTATGTACTTTAATTTATTCATTTATTCATTATTTTTGTTTTGTAGTGTTTACTAAAGCCTAACCTACTTTTACAGATTGACCTGAATCTCAGATGGCTTCCTATTGAACATATGCTTCAGTGCACAGAGTGCAGTTAGGCCATGTAGTGCACTTGTCTGGGGATTATTATTACAATATTGTACAATTATTACAATCTATTACAGTATATTACAGTTTGGGATATCAATCTGGGATTCATCTTGTAGTGATTGAGCTGTTTCTAAACATTGCATTATTGGTTACAATAAATGTTTCTTTTATCTAGCTGTCATCCATTTAGCCGATATATACGGTATCGCATAAAACTTTATAAAACAAGACATGTTGATAAAACTATTCACCTGATCAAAATACCACTGTGTAATCTAGGTTTTTATGTATAGTTTAATGTTTATTGTATAATATATAGTTTATTATATAGTCTCCATGTATAGACTTTGCACTGTTTGGATTTTAAATATAAGCTTTATTTTACTGTTTTACTTTTTCTTTTTCTTTTAGCAAAAGTACACTTTGTGTATAATTTCACATGTGTGTTTCATATGTGTGTGTGTGTGTGTGTGTGTGTTTAATCTGCTGCTTTCTTTACTGACATACAAACATTTTTCTGTAACATTTAATTTTGTGCTGGAAAACTGATGTTTTGGAATCTAAAATGTTTTTGTACTGAATCAATAATGTAGAAAACATAACATAAAAATCTATAACAAAGCAAAACAAAACAAAAATAGGGTGCCTAAAATTTTTGCACAGTACCCTACGTGTGTGTGTGTTTGTGTGTGTGTGTGTGTGTGTGTGTGTGTGTGTGATTTTGTTATCTGACTTTTTACTGGACCACAATGGAAGTAAGTTTTTTACACTTTCTTGTGTTATCCGTGTATTTTAATATGTAATTTCTATTATTTTTGTAAATAATCACACTTAACAAACCATCAACAATGTTTTCATTAATAAGGAAAGTGAAAGAGACTAGTATTTTGAAGTATATTTATGTGTATAGTTTTTCCTCCACACTCGACAGTGGTATGGTTGCAAGCTTCACTGTGCTAATTCGGGCTGATTCATTGTAGACCTGCTGAAGCTTAGCACACGTTCTGAGACGGGTTTTAAATAATACAGGTAATAAACTATTTAAATATTTTAAAGTAATATTATGTGGAATTAGTTTTCTCTTATACTAATCTAGACTTTCTGCTTGAACAAAAACCATTTGTGTTCTTTTAGTGGATTATATTTTACTTCACAGCATCACGGCTAGTTACCGGTTAGCTAGCAACCATAGCGCTTTGCTTTTTTATTTTTATGTATTTATGTATGTATGTATATATGTATGTATGTATATATGTATGTATGTATGTATGTATGTATTTATTTACTTATTTATTTAAATCTATTTAATAGCTTTTATCTGTTTAACAAACACTAAAATGCAGTGTAATGTTCGTCGAAAATTGGCGAGTCCAAACCAGTGTGTATCATGTACTGTTAGATATGTATGTGTGTTTGAGTGTTAGCTTGTTTAGTGAGTGTTTATTGTGTGTGTTGGGTAGTTTAGTGAGTGTGTGTTGGGTAGTTTAGTGAGTGTGTTGGGTAGTTTAGTGAGTGTGTGTTGGGTAGTTTAGTGAGTGTGTTGGGTAGTTTAGTGAGTGTGTGTTGGGTAGTTTAGTGAGTGTGTGTTGGGTAGTTTAGTGAGTGTGTGTTGGCTGCTTTAGTGAGAGTGTGTTGAGTAGTTTAGTGAGTGTGTGTTGGCTGGTTTAGTGAGTGTGTGTTGGCTGGTTTAGTGAGTGTGTGTTGGCTGGTTTAGTGAGTGTGTGTCGGGCTGGTTTAGTGAGTGTGTGTCGGGCTGGTTTAGTGAGTGTGTGTCGGGCTGGTTTAGTGAGTGTGTGTTGGCTGGTTTAGTGAGTGTGTGTTGGCTGGTTTAGTGAGTGTGTGTTGGCTGGTTTAGTGAGTGTGTGTTGGCTGGTTTAGTGTGTGTGTTGGCTGGTTTAGTGTGTGTGTTGGCTGGTTTAGTGTGTGTGTTGGCGGGGTAGTTTAGTGAGTGTGTGTCGGGGTAGTTTAGTGAGTGTGTGTCGGGTAGTTTAGTGAGTGTGTGTCGGGTAGTTTAGTGAGTGTGTGTCGGGTAGTTTAGTGAGTGTGTGTCGGGTAGTTTAGTGAGTGTGTGTCGGGTAGTTTAGTGAGTGTGTGTTGGGTAGTTTAGTGAGTGTGTGTTGGCTGCTTTAGTGAGAGTGTGTTGGCTGCTTTAGTGAGTGTGTGTTGGCTGGTTTAGTGAGTGTGTGTCGGGCTGGTTTAGTGAGTGTGTGTCGGGCTGGTTTAGTGAGTGTGTGTCGGGCTGGTTTAGTGAGTGTGTGTCGGGCTGGTTTAGTGAGTGTGTGTTGGCTGGTTTAGTGAGTGTGTGTTGGCTGGTTTAGTGAGTGTGTGTTGGCTGGTTTAGTGAGTGTGTGTTGGCTGGTTTAGTGAGTGTGTGTGTTGGCTGGTTTAGTGTGTGTGTTGGCTGGTTTAGTGTGTGTGTTGGCGGGGTAGTTTAGTGAGTGTGTGTCGGGGTAGTTTAGTGAGTGTGTGTCGGGTAGTTTAGTGAGTGTGTGTCAGGTAGTTTAGTGAGTGTGTGTCGGGTAGTTTAGTGAGTGTGTGTCGGGTAGTTTAGTGAGTGTGTGTCGGGTAGTTTAGTGAGTGTGTGTCGGGTAGTTTAGTGAGTGTGTGTCGGGTAGTTTAGTGAGTGTGTGTCGGGTAGTGAGTGTGTCGGGTAGGTTTAGTGAGTGTGTCGGGTAGGTTTAGTGAGTGTGTCGGGTAGGTTTAGTGAGTGTGTCGGGTAGGTTTAGTGTGTGTGTGTTGGCTGGTTTAGTGAGTGTGTGTCGGGGTAGTTTAGTGAGTGTGTCGGGTAGGTTTAGTGAGTGTGTGTCGGGTAGTTTAGTGTGTGTGTCGGCTGGTTTAGTGAGTGTGTGTCGGGTAGTTTAGTGAGTGTGTTGGCTGGTTTAGTGAGTGTGTGTCGGGTAGTTTAGTGAGTGTGTGTCGGGTAGTTTAGTGAGTGTGTGTCGGGTAGTTTAGTGAGTGTGTGTCGGGTAGTGAGTGTGTCGGGTAGGTTTAGTGAGTGTGTCGGGTAGTTTAGTGTGTCGGCTGGTTTAGTGAGTGTGTGTCGGGTAGTTTAGTGAGTGTGTCGGCTGGTTTAGTGAGTGTGTCGGGGTAGTTTAGTGAGTGTGTGTCGGGTAGTGAGTGTGTCGGGTAGGTTTAGTGAGTGTGTCGGGTAGGTTTAGTGAGTGTGTCGGGTAGGTTTAGTGAGTGTGTCGGGTAGGTTTAGTGTGTGTGTGTTGGCTGGTTTAGTGAGTGTGTGTCGGGGTAGTTTAGTGAGTGTGTCGGGTAGGTTTAGTGAGTGTGTGTCGGGTAGTTTAGTGTGTGTGTCGGCTGGTTTAGTGAGTGTGTGTCGGGTAGTTTAGTGAGTGTGTTGGCTGGTTTAGTGAGTGTGTGTCGGGTAGTTTAGTGAGTGTGTGTCGGGTAGTTTAGTGAGTGTGTGTCGGGTAGTTTAGTGAGTGTGTGTCGGGTAGTTTAGTGAGTGTGTGTCGGGTAGTTTAGTGAGTGTGTGTCGGGTAGTTTAGTGAGTGTGTGTCGGGTAGTGAGTGTGTCGGGTAGGTTTAGTGAGTGTGTCGGGTAGTTTAGTGTGTCGGCTGGTTTAGTGAGTGTGTGTCGGGTAGTTTAGTGAGTGTGTCGGCTGGTTTAGTGAGTGTGTCGGGGTAGTTTAGTGAGTGTGTGTCGGGTAGTTTAGTGAGTGTGTGTCGGGTAGTTTAGTGAGTGTGTGTCGGGTAGTTTAGTGAGTGTGTGTCGGGTAGTTTAGTGAGTGTGTGTCGGGTAGTGAGTGTGTCGGGTAGGTTTAGTGAGTGTGTCGGGTAGGTTTAGTGAGTGTGTCGGGTAGGTTTAGTGAGTGTGTCGGGTAGGTTTAGTGTGTGTGTGTTGGCTGGTTTAGTGAGTGTGTGTCGGGGTAGTTTAGTGAGTGTGTCGGGTAGGTTTAGTGAGTGTGTGTCGGGTAGGTTTAGTGAGTGTGTGTCGGGTAGTTTAGTGTGTGTGTCGGCTGGTTTAGTGAGTGTGTGTCGGGTAGTTTAGTGAGTGTGTTGGCTGGTTTAGTGAGTGTGTGTCGGGTAGTTTAGTGAGTGTGTGTCGGGTAGTTTAGTGAGTGTGTCGGGTAGTTTAGTGAGTGTGTCGGGTAGTTTAGTGAGTGTGTCGGGTAGTTTAGTGAGTGTGTCGGGTAGTTTAGTGAGTGTGTTGGCTGGTTTAGTGAGTGTGTGTCGGGTAGTTTAGTGAGTGTGTTGGCTGGTTTAGTGAGTGTGTGTTGAGTAGTTTAGTGAGTGTGTGTTGGGTAGTTTAGTGAGTGTGTCGGGTAGTTTAGTGAGTGTGTTGGCTGGTTTAGTGAGTGTGTGTTGAGTAGTTTAGTGAGTGTGTGTTGGGTAGTTTAGTGAGTGTGTCGGGTAGTTTAGTGAGTGTGTTGGCTGGTTTAGTGAGTGTGTGTTGAGTAGTTTAGTGAGTGTGTGTTGGCTGGTTTAGTGAGTGTGTTGGCTGGTTTAGTGAGTGTGTGTTGGCTGGTTTAGTGAGTGTGTTGGCTGGTTTAGTGAGTGTGTTGGCTGGTTTAGTGAGTGTGTTGGCTGGTTTAGTGAGTGTGTGTCGGGCGGTTTAGTGAGTGTGTGTTGAGTAGTTTAGTGAGTGTGTTGAGTAGTTTAGTGAGTGTGTTGAGTAGTTTAGTGAGTGTGTTGGCTGGTTTAGTGAGTGTGTGTCGGGTGGTTTAGTGAGTGTGTGTTGAGTAGTTTAGTGAATGTGTGTCGGGCAGTTTAGTGAGTGTGTTGGCTGGTTTAGTGAGTGTGTGTTGAGTAGTTTAGTGAGTGTGTGTCAGGTAGTTTAGTGAGTGAGTTGGGTAGTTTAGTGAGTGTTAGCACCTCAGATGCAGTCTCATTGTACAGTAAATCTTCTTTCCCACTAAAGAAAGCTCATTTCTGCCAGTGTTCCTGTTTATGTTTACTTGAATGCCTTTGTTGTTGTTGCTGTTTTTGTTTATATAGATGTGAGAAACAGGTTAACTAGTGATTAGCTTTGTTGTGTTTCAGTCACATGGCTAACTAGTTAGCAGACATGACTAATGTAGGTAGAAAGTTAGACGTTTGAATGAAGAGTTTTTCTTCTCACACTGATGTTTGTGTTTGCAGATTTCAAATGGACCGGCTGCTGAGGCTTGGAGGTGGGATGCCTGGACTGGGACAGGTACAGTGCTGAAGTCAGCTGTTAGTGTTTGGCTCAGAGCTCAGACACTGTGTGTGTGTGTGTGTGTGTGTGTGTGTGTATGTATGTATGTGTGTGTGTGTGTGTGTGTGTGTGTGTGTGTGTGTGTGTGTGTATATATATATATATATATGTGTATGTGTGTGTATATATATATATACACACACACACACACACACACACACACACATATATACACACATACAAGCTTTTATTGGACTTAACAGCAAATCATTGGTCAGGAAATTAGCCAGAATTAAACAAATAGATAAAGGGAGTTAGTATTTAAGCTTTTCCCTTTGATTCCTTTAAATGTTTAAGTCTCGTGGCCCTTGATGGGCTGCGTAAGGTGTGACAGATAACCAAATAATGTCTAATCTTTTAAGGAAAAAAAAATTTCAGAAGAATTATTGGAAAATTTTGTACACCCAGACATTTGTTAGTTTGAATTTTACATCAGACATTTTGATCATTATCATGATTTTACCTTTGCGTACAAGAAGACTATATTAGTGATATGTATGTAATTTCTCTGTTTCTAGCTTTTCCCCAAACAGCAAAAGTAAACCAGCAAATGGAGGCACAGGAGCTCTCAGGAGTGCCTTAGTTTCATTCTTGCTCATTTTCTCACCAATGATTTATTCTTAAGACCAATAAAAGATTAATATTTTGCCATTTTTCTAGCAGCTTAAAAATGCACTATACAGCCACCTACATGAATCTAAGGAGGCTTGTTGATTTATTGAACATTCTTTCTGTCTTCAGTCTTTAGTTTAGAAACATCTAGGCTACGTTCACACAGCAGGCAAAAGTGGCTCAAATCTGATTTTTTTGTTAGGTTGTTCACACTATGTTTTCACTATCTGACATTAGTCTGAACAGATCACGCTCCTAAACAGACCCGCATGCACACAGGAGCAGTGTGTCACCTGATGCGTTCAAGCTCGCTGTTAAAACGGCACGTTATTCGGCCACGGCCACTTCTTTAGTTCACGTCCTTGGTTTCTTTGAATTTTGCTTTTAAACTTTTAGCGTTCCTTGGGCACTGCAGCCAGGTTCTCCTATGGGCGCGTTCTGCAATGTCTTTTGAGATCTTTTCAAACACAGAGCGGTTGCGATATGTGCCTTCTAATTTTGCTTGTACTGCAACATCACCCCAAATCTTTGAGGTTACCTCACTATCCCTCCATTAAAATTCTCCCTCACTGTTTTCCTCAATCGTTCCATCTCCGTAGCGTGAAATTACGACGAATGTCGAGTCGACTTGATGTAAAAGTCGCGTGACTTCTGATTTGCCTGTTCAGATAGAGGTCACATTGCCACGTATCGGATTTCAGTGCCACATATGAAAGTGACCCAAATTGGAATTGAAAATGTCAGATTCAGTGTGTATTTTGCAGATCACACTGACATGCAAGTAACAAATCTGTGACACATTTGAAGAAAAAGATGCAACACTCTGCAACTCGGAAAGAGTTTTTCGAGATCACCGACTTTTAAGAAGTCATTTGAGTCTCTGTTTATATTTGAAATCGCTAAAAACTGGGTGATTCTGATTTGATCAAACTGCTCTTTGATGTAATTTCCGAGCTATTAACTGTGAATTATCACATCCACGTATCGCATGGATAACCACATCCACTATAAAGTAAGCACTAACCAAAGTAATCTTTAATTCCAGTTTTCGTAGATAGCATACAGTGAGTATTCATTTTATTTTTTCCGACTTCAGACGGCTGAGTTCGCATGAATGCTCTAATGTGTTGTGAACGCAGCATTAGAATGAAATCTCGACTTTGTATGAACTAATGATGGACGCAGAGGTGGTCACCTGGAACGAAGGGAATGTCTGAAAAGTCGTGTAGTCCTGACAGGCTGCGCTTTAATTTCACTGTCATTGTGTTTAAAATTTAACGTGCGAGAACACAGAGCAATGTGATTGTGTCTAGAGTTAAATTTAAATAATTTTTTAATCATTTTTTTTAAATCTGCAGTCGCTCACGCATTGTAACCCAACGGTTATCTCTGTTGTATGGCTGTTCGTCATGGCAAAAGGATATGGCGAAGGGTTTTGCAAAACTCTTTTTAATATTGTGTTTTCTTTTTTTTTTAAATCAGACAAGTAGCGCATCATATTTGAAGTGTCTGATCCATATTAGTCAGTGTGAATTCTGTAATTAAACACCTTATCTGCCACAGTAGCAGTTATGAAGCACACAATTCCCATATTTGACTTGATGTAAGATGTGCTATGTATCTAATTGTGCGCAGGACCCAAAAAAGGTGCTTTTAGTGTTCTGCAAGTGTTAGACCTATATATAATTTAATGCAGAGTTTTTGAAGGCTTGTTAAGAGCAAACATTTTACTGCACTTCAGAAAGAAAAGGAAGTATGTTTTGTATCAGTTATGGATTGCCACATGTTACCACCGCTTCTCTTCTAAGTCTTTTTTTAAAATTTATTATTATTATTTAATGTTATGACTTAATGTCATTAGACTGACTCAAAATGAAAGAGAATAAATATAATATATAATATAATGTAATATATATATAATATGTAAATAAGTAAATATTAGGATAAACAATACGTAATATTGCAATATTTATTTTTGCTGAGGCTTTGCTAAGAAAACTTTTTTTAAAATGAAAAACGGTAAGTTCAGCGATTTCTTTTCAGCCAGCGTTTACAAAATATTTAAGAATTGCGAGAAAAATAGCTTTAAACATCTAGTCAGTTGTTACACTGAGTAACACTAGCCTTATAAAAGCAATAACACCTGATTATACACACGCTACTCAGAATAGCGTTAATATATTGCAACATCGCTATCGCAGGCGTATCGCTATCACAGGCGTATCGCTCTGCCTTGTGCTTTACTAAAAGTACTGCGTAGGTCTTAAATGTTTTGAACGTTTGAACGCTTTGAACGTTGGTCACTAGGTTGATTACATTTATTACGAATCGCTGAATTCAAGTAAAATGCTGTAATTCCAACATATAAATTCCTAATTTTTTTTTTTTAAAGTTGCTTGAGTGTGCCTTCTCTCTCTCTCTCTCACTCTCTCTCTCTCTTTCGCTCGTTCTCTTTTTAAGGCCTGTGGTGAGGTTGTGCTCGGTGGGGAGGGAGAAATCTCCAAACTCGCTCCAACTCTGCCAATTAACACCTCCAGTAACAGGCTGCCTCCCTCAGATTCACACCGCTCCCAGCCAGCCAGTCATGGAGGGAGGGAGGGAGGAAGGGGGAAGAGGAGGGGAGACTGACAGCTACTTTTTTTTTTTTTTTTTTTTTCCCCTTATTCCTACCCCTTTTCCTCTGTGCACTCTGCTTTCTCTGTATGATAAGGCAGAGCTTAGGAAACATTTTCAGTGCCATCGTTTTTGGTGTTTTTTTTTTTTGTTTTTTTTTTTCCTCCATGGGAATCTGTTGGGAATTCAGAAGGGCAAAATTTTGGGTGTTCCTGACACCTCCCCTTTATCCTTAATCCCATTCTCAAACCAAGCCATGATTGGCTGTTTGATTTTCGAATTCACACATGTCCATATGGCCTTGCGTGTGCATCGTAAGGAGCCAGGCCTGAGCGTGCCACACAGCCCCTGTAATTGTCTCCTAGCAGGTCCATGGTTAATAATATGCATCACATAATCTTCTGTCTTGACGAGGCATATGTCTCAAGGTTTCCTCTCTCTCTCTCTCTCTTTCTTTTTTTTTTTCTTCTTCAGTCTCACTTTCACTATGTGTATGTGGTTCAGGCTCCTAAACCCCACCTTTTGAAAATGAATTTTGATTAGCCCCTGCTGACAGACAACACCTCTCCGGGGTGTGAACGTTCACCGCACCTGCTATGTTCTCTTTTTAAATCTCCCCGCTATTCCACTGCGGCGCACTAAAAATGCTGCCCCCCATCCAATCTCTCCTCGCCATTAAAAAAACCTGTCTGTACAGCAGAGTTTGTGTAAGAGAGCAGCAAGTAGTGGCCCTAAACCTTCAACGCCTGCGAGAGAGGTGAAAGGCCTTCTCCACAATGAGCCATGTGCTGGTGATTGTGTAACTGATATGACTATTATAGGCGTCACGTCTGGATATGCCGGTCACACTCGCTTTCACAAGTCATTAGCAGGTGTTTTAAGGGGCCTTGTTAATGAAAGGCTAGCGGGCTAATTAGTACTGATTTCTTGCTGCTTGGGTTGGGGGCATGATTCATTTTTTGCAGTGTTAAACATGTTTTCTTGGTGAGAACAGCAGAAATTTCTGGAGTATTTAGTGTTACCTAACCTGACACACCAAGGCTAAAACCCTCCGATTCAGAGAGTAACGAGGGGACTTGTCTTGGCCCTGTTTAGCCACAGTCTTGGCTGGCGCGTGGAGACCACGCGAGGCGTGGCACCGAGGCAGACGTCCAACTCGTGGTGCTTTTTGAAAAGACTATCGAGGATCAACTATCCATCCGTCCGTTTATCCGCCCGTTCACCCATGCTTTGCCCCGGAGATTTGCTGATCGCCTTAATCTCTGTAATCCCCACAAGTGACCTTTGGTGTTGTGTTGTGTTTGATGCAGGGTCCCCCTACAGACGCCCCTGCTGTGGACACAGCTGAACAGGTGTACATCTCCTCTCTAGCCCTGCTTAAGGTAATTATACACACTCAGACACACAATTTATGATCTGTATCTTCTCAGTTACAGGAGCACACAGTCGTCATAATAGGACGCAATGTTTTGCTCTTAGCAACAGTCCCGTAGTATTAAAGGAAAAGGCCACCCTGAAACATGTTAATTATGTTTATACTGAAATATTTGCGATGTGCTTCGTGACTCTGGTGCAGATCTGTTGCTTGGCGCTGTATTTCCGTTATCACTCTGACAGGTTAAACGTTGCGTGACAAGGTGACGTGATAGGGGGACATTGTTACCATAGTTACAGTGGAGTCTTATAGGAGAAAATTCAGATAAATTCAGATAAGTGATAACAGTCAGGTTTCACTGTTAGTTCTGAAAAAAAAACAAACAAACAAGTAAGAGCTTCTTTTGTCATTCAACATTTTCCAGCGATGCCTTTGTAATGAGAGATTCAATACCGAAGTCGTGGAGACAACAAACGACAACCAAGTTTCAGTAGAGATGAAGATAGAGCCGGACAGACTAAAAGACTAAAGCGCTGCCGCGTCAGTCTCTTTAGGTAGAGATGAAGCAAGGGCTAATTCCCACTTGCACCACTATCAGCAAGGAATCAAATGGCACTGTGGGCAATGTAGAAACCCATTAAACTAATTAGACCAACTTGTCAATGAAAGACGTTTAAACCAAAACAAGTCAACTCAGAATTTCATTATAAAATAAATCTTGGACACCAATGAAGATTATAATTATAAAAATTACCATGCAAGTTGTTCAGGGTGGATTTTTTTTTCCTTTTAAGCTTTTCAGTTATTTATTAAACAGTCCTTTTCCTCCAATTATTTGAAATAATGATGATAAATAATAAAAAGGGGGAAAACATCAACTAGAATGAGAAGAAGAGTGAAAGTGTTGAGAAAAGAGAAATGTTTTAAGCTGGATCTTGAAGGTGGAAAGTGAAGAACACAGTTGGAGAGATTGAGGTAAAGAGTTTTAGAGTTTGGGGACTCTTTACCTCAATCGCTTTGTCTTTGTTTTTCACTTGAAAGATTGAAAATGCATAAGATGCATGTAATACAGTTCCTGTGCTGTAAATAATAGTTGCTGTGCTGTGTTTTGTGGTGCAGATGCTGAAGCACGGCCGTGCAGGTGTGCCGATGGAGGTTATGGGGCTAATGCTGGGCGAGTTTGTGGACGACTACACTGTGCGTGTGATTGATGTGTTTGCCATGCCTCAGTCAGGCACGGTGAGTCTCTCCAAAACATTCACACTCACCCACATACTCACACCATGGCACAACTGCTAGCTCAGAGCTCCAAGTGAAGTTTCACGTGTGAAACATTTTTGTAAATATTGGATATTTGTTGCTGAAGACAGGTTTACCACAATGCAGGGTTCCCCAACATTCTAAAAATCACAGTTTTAACCAGAAATGTAATGGTTCAGATTCATTTTTATTCATTTACACACAGCAGTGTTTTCTTATTGCTATTTAGTTCTGTTTTTCTTTTTTTTTTTCCTTGTGTTCAAAGTGAAATCCACTTCTAAATCTTTCAGGGGAAAAATCCTAAATGGATTACTGTTACCTAAACAAAAGTTTTCTCGCTCTTGGGTGTGTTTATGATCATTCAGGGAGGAGAAAGTTTAGTATCTGTATAGATTTACATATTGTTACGCTTGTTCTTGGATGCACACTTTTTCTTCTTTTTTTGTCTCTTCTGTAACAGCATATGATTTCTTTCACGTGTCTTTGTTTTCACTCTGTGTGTTTAAATGCGAGCCATTTTCACGCTATACTCTTGGAATTAAAAGCTCTTTGAAGCGTTATAACCAGCACTTTATTAAACGCTCTGTAAAAACTGATGCATGGAAAGCCTCTTTACGTAAACAAAGCTTATTTCTTTGCGCAAATAAACTTACTTAATCGTGTTACAACTGATTTTATCATGTTTATAATAATTTAATGGTCCAGTACAGACAGTTTGTCCAATACATTTACTTACTCATAGTGAGAAAGCATGGAAACTAAGCTCAGTGCTTCAATAAATCAGTCATGGGTAGTGTGAATTGAAAAGCTTGACGTGTACAATAGGCTAATAAAAAGATAACAGCTTTGTTCATTTTCATTTTCGGGGTTTTGGCTCTGGACTTCAGTTGATGTTAAATGTGTGTGAAGGACAGAAAATGAATAAAAAAAACAGCCTTAAGGAATTTAGAAACCTCGGCTGAACGATCAGCAGTTTTGCAAGAACGTGATGGAAACACGATTTAAAAATCCCCACTGTTTGCTCTGATTTCTCATTTATAAGATAAGACTCTCTCGACTAGTTGACCTCTAAATCTGTATGTTTGCGAGACTTGATTTTTGGCGTCCTGGCAGTGTGATTAAGAAGCACATTTGTGTCAGTTTTGACATCATGGGAATGAAATAGTGTGCCCATGCCACACAAAATACTGGGTTGAAGACAACCCAACCTAGCGCTGGGTAAATATTAGCCAGAGCACAGCTTTGGTTGTTTAACTCAGCTGGTTAGTTTGTGAAATTTAAATTTAATTCACAATTCTGCTGCGTAAAAATTCTGCATTTCTATAATGCTGGCTTAATTTCAACAAGAATGCTGGGTTTTTTTCCACATGATATTTTTTCCTTTAATTATATTACTCTTATCATTCTTATTAAGTAGGCACGCTGTAAATTATATTAAAACTGTTAATAATTTACAATAAAATGTACTAATTCGTTAGAATTAATAGATAAAAACAACACCAGGAAGTTTATTATTTTATTTTAGTTTATTTTTAATTTTTATTTTTTTTGTAAATTGCCCATGAACGTGCGAACAAAATCAGGAGACGGGATTTTATAAAACGTGTGTATGTATGAATAGAGTTCATGTTGGTGTGTGTGAGGTGACATGGAGGCTAAAACAGGCTAAATTTCCTTAGTCACTCATCAACATGGGGAAGATTAGAGAATACACAAATGAAATGAGATAAAAATGTGACAGCCTCCATTTAACAGACAATGACTTTTTAATAAAAATCTCCACATCTGAAAATGCCCTTATCCACTGTTAGGGCAATAATCAGGAAGTTCAAAACAACCGGCGCTGTAATGAACCTGCCTGGAAGAGGATGCTAATGTATTTTGCCCCCACACACAGTGAGGAGGATGGTTAGAGAGGCAAAAATTTCTCCAAGGATCACAGTTGGAGATTTGCAGAAGATGGTAGCATTTTCGGGTCACCGAGTCTCCAAAGCTATAATTAGACACCACCTCCATGCCAACAAACTATTTGGAAGGTGCCAGAAGAAAGTCTTTTCTTTAATCCAACTACAAATGTATGTGCCTTGAGTTGGTGAGATGCTACAGGCACTTGGACTGGAACCGGGTTCTGTGCTTAGATGAAACAAAAAAAATATCCAGAACCATCCCAGTCCTAAACCCTATTGAATACCTGTAGTGTGAGCTAAAGAGGAGCGGGTCTGGGATCCTGGAGGATGTGGAGAAATCCCAGATTGAGGAGTTTCAGATGGTATTCTCCAAACTCCAGCATTACAGGAGAAGACTCGGTGCGGTTATGTGGGCACAATGAGGTTGCACAAAGTACTAAAGGCAGGGGTGCCAATAATTGTAATTCTATTTTCATAGAATAAATTTACTGCTGTTACAGGGTATTTGTCATATTTTTAGCATGAGAGCAAGTTGAGACATTTTTCATAATCCCTTTTATTTATTTATTTTTTAATATTTCCACTTTTCTCTTTATCAGAGGGTGTCAATAATTTTGGAGCTGACTGTATAATGTGGATTATGTTGACAGGGTGTGAGTGTGGAAGCTGTGGATCCTGTTTTCCAAGCAAAGATGTTGGACATGTTGAAGCAGACCGGAAGGTAAGACTCAACAAATCAAGTTTTAAATAACTAATACGGATTTCTTACTAGTAGTATATGGCATGGTGCGGTGCTGTAACGTGTGTGTGTGTGTGTTGCAGGCCAGAGATGGTGGTAGGCTGGTACCACAGTCACCCCGGTTTTGGCTGCTGGCTCTCTGGTGTAGACATTAACACACAGCAGAGCTTTGAGGCGTTGTCTGAAAGGGCTGTGGCAGTGGTGGTGGACCCCATTCAGAGCGTCAAGGGAAAGGTACCTGTTAATACACCCTGAATGTTTATTAACGTACTCTAACGTGGAGATTAATATGCAGCGTAGCTTTTCACACATCTGTTATGACACTGATTTAGCCACAGACACTGTAAATAAGATTATTTTTATAATACTGTCCTCTCATGATCTCTGCTCATTTCACTCATCTTACTCATTCGTTCTTTTCTCCTGACATGCATCTTTGTCTTCATGTGTTTTTTTCCCCCCCTTCCCCCTTTCATTTGCTCTTACATGTACTAGTACATTCTGACTCACTCGTCGGTCGTGTGTGTGTGTGTGTGTGTGTGTGTGTGTGTGTGTGAGTGTGTGTGAGAGAGAGAGAGAGAGAGAGAGAGAGAGAGAGAGAGAGAGATTTCCTGGCTGCAGGATGCAGTTCTATTAGCACCTTCTTTGAGCTGTATGAGGAAGTGTGAAGCAAATCTCTTCCTCTATTCGGTGCATGTAGGGGGTCTTTGGGATAAAAAATGGGGGGATTCTGGAAGGTTGGTGAGATTGGATTGGGAGAAGAAGAAAGGAGATGCCCACTGCACTGTCTCTGTAAAATCTGTTATTTCTTTGGGAGATTAAATATACTTGAAGCGGCAGGCTAGACTACTGAACACAGTCCAATCGTTAGTTGGAAAGTTTTATTAATTCAGATTTATCTTACCAAGGATTTTTGGTGTTATTCGTATTAAACAACCGTGGCATTTAGCATAATAAGGATGGGAAAAAATTGGTTTTGAAAACTCATTATCTAGCCAGTGTTAGGAACAGCACCTTCATTTCCTTGTTTTGTGTTACTTTAGGTTTGCTAAACAAATCGAAAACGTATTAGTTTGGTAATCTGAAATGTGTGCGCTCGCACATTTGAAAGGTGGCCATGCCCTTGTTTGTCACACTTTAAACTCTAAAATATGTATGCCTTCACACCACCTGTGATTGGCTGTGTAAGAAAATGGTAGCCGGTGCTGTGGGAATGAGGTGTGCTAATGGCGTTATTGTAGAACAATACCAGCATTCGGTCTTCCAGCTGGAGGGCTCGCTGTATACACCACAGAGAATTCAGCCTCTCATGTAGTTCGCTCGAACAGGAGGCTCAACACAACAGCGCAGCGACAGCATGGCAGTCATGGCAGGCCAACATGCTGGATCCTCCCGCTCTATTTAAAATGATCAGGCTCACGACGAGAGCACAACTCTGCTGGTTTTCGCAGAACTTCGCTAACGAGTCTCTTGGGCCAGGAGGTGCGGCTTTGTGCTCGCGTATCCAGTAACAGACTCGAGCCCTTTTTCTATTTAGTTTTCTGTGTATCATCTGCTGTATTCCGGCTGGCTGTGAGAGTATGTTAACTTGTATTGCCTCTTATTTCAAAGGATACCTCTTCTGCTTACTAGGTAAAGTCCCAGGCAGGAATTACCGAAACTGTGCCAGCTGTGAGTTTACTAACAAACAACAATGAAAACGTACTGATGTGTTGTGGGTGTGGCCTGTTGTTGGATGCAGTTCTTAAAGGACATAGGTTTTTGTACTATTTAAATTTTATGTTGGTGGATGCCACTTTACTAACATTTTTTCCAAAAGCCGCATTGTGTAATGGCGTAGTAAAGCCACTAAAACACTATGTGAGTGAGATGGTGGCACATTATACCAAGAGTGATCATAGATTGACATCCTTGAAATGTCTACGTTCAGGAAAAAAAAGGAAACACCAGGGGAAATGTTTCGTAGGTGCCATTTTCTGTCAGCAAAACTGCTTCCGTTTCAATCTCTAGTTTATTATCTATTAGGAAATACCAAATATGACCACTTTTCCCAGAACTAATTTGTTTGAACATGAAAGTTACAGCACAAACACATGAGTGCAAAGCTTCGAATAGGCAGGAAAAAAGAAATTAACTATGGCTGTGGTAATCCACCAGTGTTACAAAGGTGATACATGAGTGTAGGTTTGATATGTGTCTCTGAGAGTGTCTCAAGTTAGCCGACATGGCCAGCGCACCAGGTTTGAACACCTATATTACTAACTTTTGAGAGATCAAGTACTGCATGAAACACCTGAGCCACCAGGTCTTAAGGTACTTATTGTCCTCTGAAATAGAGGGACTGTTAGGGGGGAAGGTGTGAGTTTGTTCGCACAATATGGATGTACAGAAGGGTGGCTCTCTGTCATACTGTGGAAGGACTTTTGATGGCATGGTTTTGCAGTGACGCTTCCTTGTAAGGCGTCAATTCTTTTCACTGATCACCTTCATCCTAGGATGAAACATTTCTTTCCTGATGGGAGTGGTCTCTTCCAGGATGACTCCGGTGGTTTGATGAGAATGAAAATGATAAACCATATGCCTTGGCTTTCAGTCACCAGATCTCAACTCAGTTGAACACCTTAAGGGGGATTTTGTTCCAACAGCACTCTTCACCATCATCATCAAAATGCCAACTGATGAAGTATCTTTTGGAAGAACGGTGTTCATCCCTTCAGTACCGTTCCAGAGATTTGTAGAGTTTGTGCATTAAAGCTGTTCTCAGTTTGTGGTAGCCCAACATCTTTCTAAGACACCTTGTTGTTTTTTTTCCCTATAATTTGTCAGCTTCTGTGGATTAAATGTAACATTCTGCACTTTCAACTTATTGTTTTATTTCAAGTCAAGTGTGCTTAGACAAAATTTTAAAAAGAATTACTATCCAAATACATGATTTTGACAGTCATATTTAGATAAAGGCGTACTCTGCAGAAACAGTCTAATTTTATAATCAAATTTTGACACCTGTCGTATAAGCAAGTTGCTTTGCAGAAATTGCACATTTGTAATTCTCTGCCCTTATTTGGTGGATTAAATGAATTGGCCTTTTTTTATTTGTAATGACACCCTTTATTGAAAAGAGCTTTGTGCGTTTATTTAGGAGTAAATCTCCTAGATGCATACATGTAATTTTTTTTTTTAATCATGCTTCTTCAATGGGAGCCTTTACTTTTCCGTTCTGTTCATCAGTGCACTCACTTCCTGCAAGTCCTTCTTATTCCTAACATAGACCTGTGTGTGTGTGTGTGTTCAGCTGGCACAGTTACAGTTTCTGTCTCTCCAGCTAAACAGTGTCAGCATGTGGCCGGATAACCGTGTAACTGTATTCCCTGTCCCAGTAGGCAAGCTTAACCTGAGCAATTGCACCTGTGGGAGAAGAGTAATGTGCGCACACTGGCGCATAGCTGAGGAGATGGAGAGACTCCTCATGCTTTATTCTTTTGAGGATTCTGAATTGGATCAGACTACATTTACACCTCTCCTCTCAGTGTCTTAGACTAAACCTCATGTTTGTCATGTTATAGATTTATTACACGAATAAGGACCTGAGAACACACACTAGTGATAGTTGTGTCTCATGCAGTGTATAGTAAATAATGTTGTGTAATCTGATGGCTTTTTTTTTTTTTTCCCCCAGGTGGTGATTGATGCCTTCCGACTGATCAATGCAAACATGATGGTCTTGGGACATGAACCACGGCAGACAACCTCGAACCTGGGACACCTCAACAAGCCCTCGATTCAGGCATGTGCACCTGTGTCAGTTAGATGAAGGCTAATTTAGCAGCTTAGGAGAACTCTTCTACACTATATAGTTCTGAAAACTAAAAGCTTTCCTGAACTGAAACCTTTTTCACATGCATCTCAACCACAAGTACAGGTATAGCGTTTTAAGTCTGGTTACCCCCAAAAAGTGAAAAGAAAAAAAATCGCATTTAAAGATTCAGTTACGACTGTGGCACAGGTGCATTTCGACAGCTGGTATATTACTACCAATTGAATTGATTAGGCTTATGTCCGTTTTCTATTAGCTGTGGCACATAGCTTACCAACAGTCTGATCAAAGCCTGATTTTAACTTTGCTAGCTAGGTTTTAGACATCTTTAGATAGACGGACTGATGTTGCTGACGTGTTTGTTAAACTGGCTGCTTATGCAAAGTGATCTTTGCAAAGATAGCCTAAGTGAAATAGATGTCTTAAAATTCAGGTGTTTGTGTATGTTATAAGCAGAAAACTTTTTTTTGTTGCCCCAATTGTGTGTTTTTTTTTTTTTTTTTTGGGCCATTTGCCAGAATTTAGCCACAGTTGCATCTGATGGGTTTTCCTGGACTGCCACACTAACGATGGTTTTATATTTTGCTAGTATTTCATTATGCGTACCAAATGTTTATTAATGTTTTGTGTTTTCTCAGGCTTTAATTCATGGATTGAACAGACATTACTACTCCATTACCATCAACTACAGGAAGAATGAGCTCGAACAAAAGGTTTTTTAAACTCTGTTAACCCATAGTGACAAATTGCTGGAAATGAAAGTCATGTGACTGGTATGATCTTATCTCACACTCTCACATGTATTCCTCCAGATGCTGTTGAACCTACATAAGAAGAGCTGGATGGAGGGTCTGACACTGCAGGACTACAGCGAACACTGCAAGCTCAACGAGACAATTGTAAAAGAGATGCTCGAGCTGGCTAAGAATTACAACAAGGTAACCGAGAAACCCAAGATTTTAGCCAATTTTAGCTCTCCTAGGTTTTTTTTTTTTTTTTAAATTATTAAATCCTTTTGGAATTCATTCAATCGTTGACATTGTCATATTTTCAGCTAAAGGTTTTAGTCAGCAGGGAGCTGAACATCTCACTACAAAATCTGAGTTAGTACTGAACATGTGACAGGAAAATATTTGTACATCATAACATATAAGAGCCACCTGTGTTCCAGTATGCAGATCTGACATGTCAGCAATTTAATATTCATTATAAAAAAATTATTTTAGGTGAATTTGATGGTGTATTCTTGGGCAATTGCTATTTGTAATGAAAGACATCATCAGTGATTTACCAACAAAAAGTACAACCAAACCAAAGGTGCATTCTATAGATAGCAACTAAAGATTCATACTGAAATCTATAAGCAGAGCTATGTTCCTGAAAAGTAGCTTCACAGTGATATTTGGTTATACAGGTTTGTTTTATGTGTTTTTGTCACATGCCCCTTAATAAATACAATAGACATCAAATTTGACTCATGGAGTGTCCATGGCTGATTAAAACCTATACTTGAGCAATACTGCGCAAGCAATTTTCAGTATACCCGCATGATTGCGAATGCGATATTGCTTTTATATTTATAAACAAGAAATTAATTAATTAATAAGTAAGTGATATTTCGAAATCAACGTGGCCAAATCTTCTGTCTCTGCTAGGATTTGTACATTCCTGTTAAAGGCGCTTCGGGTAAAATTGGCTTCCCTTCTTCCTTTTCATCTTCATCTGACAAGCTTTCATATTATAAGTCAGAAGTTATATACCTGAAAGTATCGTTTGCCATGTCTGCTGATGTCGCTAACTCTACAGTAGTAACGGTTTCGAACTCGGAATTTTACTTCGCACAAACAGACGAGCGGAGTGATACACACAGTGAAACTTCCCAGTGTGGTTATAGGAAATATAAGCACTCTTAGAATGCTGCTCAACAGTCAAATTAGTGGACTTCAACTGATCTTTTTTTATTTGAAATTTCCATTTCAGGCAATGTTATCCTAGGTTATTTTCTATACAGTTCTTCGTCACGGTTAACGTTGCTATTTCTTTTCATTTAGGCTGTCGAAGAGGAAGACAAAATGACTCCAGAGCAGCTGGCCATCAAGAATGTTGGCAAACAGGTTAGAAACACTTTTCAGTTGGTCTTTTTTCAGTCTTTCCTTGAGTTTTCTGTGTCTCACTGTAATTTCACATGTGCTTGCACTGATAACAGTTTTGGGCTACTTCCAAGACAAAGTGATTACCAATTAAACTGTGTTCCTAAAGGAATATTGTCTCGGATTTTAAAGGGCTGATATCATCCCTCACTTTCCCTTTTCTTTTTTTCATAGGATCCCAAACGGCATTTGGAAGAACACGTGGATGTACTGATGACGTCCAATATCGTGCAGTGCCTCGCTGCCATGTTAGATACCGTCGTCTTCCAGTAAACTTTGATTGTGCATAAACGTTAATATTCATTGTCTGTTGTGTCTTTTTAAGAAATAAACCTATACAAAATCCACTGTTTCGAAGTGTGTGTATTTGTATGTATGTATGCGTGTGTGGTTACAGGCTACAGGGTTGGCAAATCAATCATTTCCTTTTTTTCCAGAGCATCACAAATCACACTCAGGATTTCTCAGTGCTGAATGACCTGCCCCTTGAACAACGGACTCATGCTGTAACTTGCTGTAGGATCTATAGCTCCATCTTAAGTAAAATTTCCGTTAGCACCGTATGTCAAAGTCAAACCAGAATCAGTTATGCTAGAATGAACCACATTTTAGAGCGCTATGCAATACAGGAAAGCCTGCCTGAAGTTAAACATCAGATATTAATCATGTGACCAGTAAGCATGATTTCTTCCTGTGATAGGCTATTCATTTTTAGGGGGCTCAGGTTCAATTTGTGTTTTTTTTAAATTTTTTAAATTTTTTTAAAAACAATTTCTGTGCTAACATTTCCAAACCCCGGAATAACTCCCCCCACTTTAAAGTTTTATATTCATATGCTCTATATATTCCCACACATACAGTAAATACTCTTACTTAGTAATAAGAAACAAACATTACATTCAATGCCTGTTAGGTTTTTCATATTGTCCTCTACCACAAGTAGTACACTGGTCAAAATATGTATGTTAAAATATTAGTTGAAACAATCAAACTGATGTACAATGGATATAAAGTCTACATACCCCTGTTAAAATGGCAGGTTTTTGTGATGTATATAATAAAATAAATCATATCAATTAATCAAGTAAAATAAATCATGTCAGAACTTTTTCCACCCTCAATGTGAAATTACAATGGATAAAAAATTAAGTGGAAAAACAACCAGAAACAATTTAGGAGGAAAAACAGGAAAAATAAAAAAGTTATAATAACCTTGTTGTGTAAGTGTGAACACCTTTGTTCACAATGAACCAATCACATTCAATCTCATGTTCAAAAGTAATTATCATACAGCTGTCATCAGTGAAGTTATTTTGATTAACCCCAAATAAAGACCAGCTGTTTCTGTAGGATTTTCTTCACATCACCACAGTGACATTACCAATAACAGGGCATCCCTCCAAAATTTACAACAGTTCAAGACAAAAGCTTACCAGGGAGGCTGCCAAGAAACCTACGGCAACATTAAAGGAGCTGCAGGAATATCTGACAAGTACTGATTACTCTCTGCATGTGATAACAATCTCTCATATTCTTCACATGTCTGGGCTACGGGGTAGGCTGGCTATATGGAAGCCTTTTCTCACAAAAAACATCCAAGCCCAACTAAATCACCAAAACCATGTGACAAAATGTGTTATGGTCTGATGAGACCAATTCCAAAAGGTATAATAATTCCAAAAGGTGTTTGGTGCAAAAAAAATAAAAAGTACATCCCCACGGTGAAGCATGGTGGTGGCAGCATCATGCTTTAGGGCTTTTCTTCAGCTAGAACTGGGGCTTTTATCAAGGTGGAGGGAATCATGAATAGCTACAAATACCAATCAATTTTAGTGCAAAACCTTCAGGTGTCTGCTTGTAGCTGAAGATGAAGGAATTTCCCCTTTTAGCACGACAACGACCCGAAGCATACATCCAAATCAACAAAGGAACGGCTTAACCAACAGATCAATGTTTTTGAATGGCCTAGCCAGAGCCCAGACCTGAATCCAGCTAAAAATCTGTGAGGTGACCTGAAGCGGGCTATGCACAGGAGACGCCCTTACAATTTGATGGATCTAGAATGTTTTTGCAAGAAACAGTGAGAAAATATCGAATAAGTCTTTTAAAAATAATTCAAGATGAGCCATGCTGATAGACTCTTAGCCAAAAAGCCTGAGTGGTTTAATAAAATCAAAAGGTGCTTCAATAAAATATTACCTTAGAGGTGTGCAGGTTATTGTGTTTTTTAGTTTTCCTATTTTTTCCTAAAAAGTGTCTCATTGTTTTTCACTTAATTTTTATATGTTGTAATTTCACACTGAGGGTGGAAAAAGTTCTGACATGATTTATCTTGGTTTCATTGTTTTTTTTTTTACATCACAAAACCCTGCCAGTGTACCAGGCGTGTGGAGACTTTTTATATCCACTGGATGTGATATAAATGTGCGCCTTTATTCCACGTGCCACTGAGAGGTTTGCTGCTATTTGTTTTCATCTTTGCCTTTTTCTTCCACTCTTTGGAACCTGTAAAACTTTTGCACCTAATTATATATGCAAGCCATCGAAAGTAAGAGAAATAAATAAACAAATCTCAGCGCGATGCTTTTGCACACTTCCCCAATTAGGGCACGGATCGACGTCAATTTGCTATAATAAGTCGAGCTGTGCGCGGTACAGCCGGCTCAGTGCAAGGCGCGCGCACTGCCGCTTCATTAACGCGCGCGCTGTAATCAAGGGGGAAAAAAAAAGGAAAAAAAAAAAAAAAAAAAAGCAACTTTGGCACGCTTCGAAGCAGCCGAGTGGATCAGCGTGATGCACCTGCAGCACTGCACTCCGCCATCGGCCAGAAATGCGGCCAGCGACTTTCCTGACGAGTTGCTCGCCGAGCACCACCCCGCGCCGTCCTCCGGCGCCGCCCCAGGGAACCACCCGGCTCTAACAAAACTCCCCGCCGAGCTGACCAGCGAAGAAGACGAGAGGAGCGAGCTCGCGCCCGCGCGCGACACCGGCACTGGGTCCGACGCGCAGCGCGCTTTGGATGGGAGCCACGCGGAGAAGCGACACGTGCCTGAGCCGAGCCGAGCGCGCACCACCGCCGCCATCTCCTCCTCGTCCTCCGCGACCATGTTCTCATACGCGGCGCAGCACGGACACACGCTGCCGCCTTTCTCCATAAGCAATCCGGGTCACTTCGTGGCGCATCACGCCGTCATTCCAAACGGGCCGTATGACGGAGTTCTGTCCGGTGCGCCTAGACAGAACTACACGAGCGCCAGTTACCCGTACGCGCAGGCGTACAGTCAGGCGTACCAGAGCGGCGCGTTGTACCCGCTCTCCCCGGCGCACGCGGGACTCATGGCCGCCAAAGGGCAAGTGTATCTCTGCAACCGCGCGCTCTGGCTCAAATTTCACCGACACCAGACCGAGATGATCATCACCAAGCAAGGGCGGTAAGGCTTTATTTAATCATCATCATCATCATCATCAACATTATTATTATTATTATTATTATTATTACTATTATTATTATTATTATTATTATTATTATTATTATATCTTAACATCTCTGAAATCTTTGGAATAAACAGCCTAATGAATGATGGTTCTGTATTTTCCTGTAGACGCATGTTTCCCTTCCTAAGCTTCAACATTTCTGGACTTGACCCGACGGCTCATTATAATATTTTTGTGGACGTTATTCTGGCGGATCCGAACCACTGGCGCTTCCAGGGAGGAAAGTGGGTCCCGTGCGGAAAAGCGGACACCAATGTAACAGGTGAATGTCCTGTAAATAAACACATCTCATTCTGTTAACAGCAGAAACACATCTCATTCTATTAACAGCAGAATATAACAATTTATTCAGCTTTCCGTTGCGACTCAACTTAATTCTTCTCCATTGCAACTATATATATATATTCCCCTATCCAATTCATTTCCAGCATGCATGCATATAATATATATGTGTGTATGTACATGCATGTATATAATATATACATACATGCATGCTGGAAATGAACTGGATAGGGGAATATATATATATAGTTGCAAAGGGGAAGAATTGAGTTATATTTGTGTGTACATATATATATGTATATGTATATATATATATATATATATATATATATATATATATATATACACACACATTATTATTATTATTGTTATTATTTTAAGTTGTATAGATTGATATATTTTATATTTGTAGGAAACAGAGTGTACATGCACCCGGACTCTCCAAACACAGGAGCGCACTGGATGCGTCAGGAGATTTCATTTGGTAAACTT